>NC_092343.1:252625000-252635000 GCF_046630445.1 Rutidosis leptorrhynchoides
TATATCATATTAAGAGATATTCATACATGATAATATCATGATAATATAATAATTTAAAATCTCATTTGATATTATAAACATTGGGTTAACAACATTTAACAAGATCGTTAACCTAAAGGTTTCAAAACAACACTTACATGTAACGACTAACGATGACTTAACGACTCAGTTAAAATGTATATACATGTAGTGTTTTAATATGTATTTATACACTTTTGAAAGACTTCAATACACTTATCAAAATACTTCTACTTAACAAAAATGCTTACAATTACATCCTCGTTCAGTTTCATCAACAATTCTACTCGTATGCACCCGTATTCGTACTCGTACAATACACAGCTTTTAGATGTATGTACTATTGGTATATACACTCCAATGATTAGCTCTTAGCAGCCCATGTGAGTCACCTAAAACATGTGGGAACCATCATTTGGCAACTAGCATGAAATATCTCATAAAATTACAAAAATATGAGTAATCATTCATGACTTATTTACATGAAAACAAAATTACATATCCTTTATATCTAATCCATACACCAACGACCAAAAACACCTACAAACACTTTCATTCTTCAATTTTCTTCATCTAATTGATCTCTCTCAAGTTCTATCTTCAAGTTCTAAGTGTTCTTCATATATTTTACAAGTTCTAGTTACATAAAATCAAGAATACTTTCAAGTTTGCTAGCTCACTTCCAATCTTGTAAGGTGATCATCCAACCTCAAGAAATCTTTGTTTCTTACAGTAGGTTATCATTCTAATACAAGGTAATAATTATATTCAAACTTTGGTTCAATTTCTATAACTATAACAATCTTATTTCAAGTGATGATCTTACTTGAACTTGTTTTCGTGTCATGATTTTGCTTCAAGAACTTTGAGCCATCCAAGGATCCATTGAAGCTAGATCCATTTTTCTCTTTTCCAGTAGGTTCATCCAAGGAACTTAAGGTAGTAATGATGTTCATAACATCATTCGATTCATACATATAAAGCTATCTTATTCGAAGGTTTAAACTTGTAATCACTAGAACATAGTTTAGTTAATTCTAAACTTGTTCGCAAACAAAAGTTAATCCTTCTAACTTGACTTTTAAAATCAACTAAACACATGTTCTATATCTATATGATATGCTAACTTAATGATTTAAAACCTGGAAACACGAAAAACACCGTAAAACCGGATTTACGCCGTCGTAGTAACACCGCGGGCTGTTTTGGGTTAGTTAATTAAAAACTATGATAAACTTTGATTTAAAAGTTGTTATTCTGAGAAAATGATTTTTATTATGAACATGAAACTATATCCAAAAATTATGGTTAAACTCAAAGTGGAAGTATGTTTTCTAAAATGGTCATCTAGACGTCGTTCTTTCGACTGAAATGACAACCTTTACAAAAATGACTTGTAACTTATTTTTCCGACTATAAACCTATACTTTTCTGTTTAGATTCATAAAATAGAGTTCAATATGAAACCATAGCAATTTGATTCACTCAAAACGGATTTAAAATGAAGAAGTTATGGGTAAAACAAGATTGGATAATTTTTCTCATTTTAGCTACGTGAAAATTGGTAACAAATCTATTCCAACCATAACTTAATCAACTTGTATTGTATATTATGTAATCTTGAGATACCATAGACACGTATACAATGTTTCGACCTATCATGTCGACACATCTATATATATTTCGGAACAACCATAGACACTCTATATGTGAATGTTGGAGTTAGCTATACAGGGTTGAGGTTGATTCCAAAATATATATAGTTTGAGTTGTGATCAATACTGAGATACGTATACACTGGGTCGTGGATTGATTCAAGATAATATTTATCGATTTATTTATGTACATCTAACTGTGGACAACTAGTTGTAGGTTACTAACGAGGACAGCTGACTTAATAAACTTAAAACATCAAAATATATTAAAAGTGTTGTAAATATATTTTGAACATACTTTGATATATATGTATATATTGTTATAGGTTCGTGAATCAACCAGTGGCCAAGTCTTACTTCCCGACGAAGTAAAAATCTGTGAAAGTGAGTTATAGTCCCACTTTTAAAATCTAATATTTTTGGGATGAGAATACATGCAGGTTTTATAAATGATTTACAAAATAGACACAAGTACGTGAAACTACATTCTATGGTTGAATTATCGAAATCGAATATGCCCCTTTTTATTAAGTCTGGTAATCTAAGAATTAGGGAACAGACACCCTAATTGACGCGAATCCTAAAGATAGATCTATCGGGCCCAACAAGCCCCATCCAAAGTACCGGATGCTTTAGTACTTCGAAATTTATATCATATCCGAAGGGTGTCCCGGAATGATGGGGATATTCTTATATATGCATTTTGTTAATGTCGGTTACCAGGTGTTCACCATATGAATGATTTTTATCTCTATGTATGGGATGTGTATTGAAATATGAAATCTTGTGGTCTATTATTATGATTTGATATATATAGGTTAAACCTATAACTCACCAACATTTTTGTTGACGTTTTAAGCATGTTTATTCTCAGGTGATTATTAAGAGTTTCCGCTGTCGCATACTTAAATAAGGAAGAGATTTGGAGTCCATGCTTGTATGATATTGTGTAAAAACTGCATTCAAGAAACTTATTTTGTTGTAACATATTTGTATTGTAAACCATTATGTAATGGTCGTGTGTAAACAGGATATTTTAGATTATCATTATTTGATAATCTACGTAAAGCTTTTTAAACCTTTATTGATGAAATAAAGGTTATGGTTTGTTTTAAAATGAATGCAGTCTTTGAAAAACGTCTTTGAAAAACGTCTCATATAGAGGTCAAAACCTCGCAACGAAATCAATTAATATGGAACGTTTTAAATCAATAAGAACGGGACATTTCAGTTGGTATCCGAGCGTTGGTCTTAGAGAACCAGAATATTGCATTAGTGTGTCTTATCGAGTTTGTTAGGATGCATTAGTGATTCTGGACTTCGACCGTGTTTTCTTTAAAAATGATTGCTTAACATTTTTGTTGGAAACTATATATTTTTAACATATGAATATTATGTGATATATTAATCTCTTAACGTGTTTGATATTATGTGATAGATGTCTACCTCTAGAACAAGTCCCATTGACTCACCTAATAATAATGAAGAGTCAAATGTAAATTGGAATTATTCGTGGACTGATTCACAAGTTCCCGAAGAGGAACCGGAAGAAGAGCCGGAACCGGAAGAAGAATCGGAACCGGATGAAGAATCGGAACCGGAAGAAGAATCGGAACCGGTGGGAGAAATAATAAAACGGTTAAGTAAAAGAGAATCCTCAACCAACCGACCAAGGTTAATTATGGTCAATGGTGTTTCCGCCAAGGAAGCAAAATATTGGGAGGATTACCAATTCTCCGATGAATCGGATTCCGACGAGAATTCCAATGATGTTATAGAAATTACCCCAACTGAATTTAAAAAGGCAAAAGAAAATAATAAGGGAAAGGGCATAAAAATAGAGAAATCTAATTCCAACCCCGATGAACTTTATATGTATCGTCAACCCCCAAAGTTCTTAAGTTGTAACAATGACCCGGGAACCTCTAAACCACCAGGTTTTTCTAAACCAATGTGGACAACGACGGCTCGTATTAGGGGAACATCATATATCCCTAGAAACTTGGCAAAACGAACCAAAACCGAAGAAGAAGAAACGACCGAGTCGGAATAAGATAGTTGTATTCGTGTGGTGTAATATATGTAATATAGTGTTCTTATGCTTTATGATATATGTAAAAATTGCTTGTATTAATAAGTATTTTTTTTTTTATGAATCTAACTCTTGTCTATTTTACAGTATAAAAACACAAAATGGATAGACAACCCAAAATTTTAAGAGACCTACCCGGAGACATGATTGATGAAATCTTGTCTAGAGTCGGCCAGAATTCCTCGGCACAACTATTTAAGGCGAGATCAGTTTGTAAGACATTCGAAGAACGTTCCAAGAATGTCTTGGTTTATAAGAGACTTTCGTTTGAAAGATGGGGGATATCACATTGGGAAACCCATAAGTTACGATGTGTTTACTTTGACGCATATATTGCGGGGAACCCAAATGCTATTTTACGCAACGGGTTAAGAAATTATTTTGACTCAATATATCCGAATATTGGACTTCGTGATTTAGAAAAAGCGGCTAACATGCAACATAAAGAAGCATGTTATGCTTACGGATTAGTAATGTTCGCTTCTCACCAAAGTGAGAACAAGAACATCGGGCTACAACTATTAAACAAAACGTTTCCACAAGTGACGGAGTCGGTAATTGGGGTAAGAAATGAGGTTTTTAGATTGTTACGGGACTGTTGGACATTACGTAACCCTCGTCCCTTTGACGACGTTACAACACGCTGTCTTATCAACGGCAATAACGGTTATGTTCCACAAGACCAAGGATGGGAAGTAGTCCTAGTAAAACCAGAATGCATGACTTGTTTCTGGACGTATGAATTACGTGTCTTTATTGCCTTTGCTGAACGACTTGTGTACTAGCTAGAATTATCTTCACAACTATCTTGTATCAAAGTTATTTTGTGCTATATTTCATGCTTTATGTAAAATAAGCGGTATTGTAAGTTTGTAAAATATGGTATAAAAGTTTGAACGCGAAATATTATTATAATCAGTTTTTCATATAGAATTGTAGTAGTTGAATTGTATATTAGCTACTAAGTATGAACTTAACAGGTAGGTACTACCCGAATTTAAACTTATAAAATGCTAATATGAAGAAAAAGCTTTTATAAATGAGTTCATATTATGCTACGAAATACTATTAACTACTCTTAATATTCTGTATGATTAACTTGTTCCATTTGACTATTTTGAAGGAAATGGCACCGACTACTCGACACACCGTGAATATGAATGAAGAGGAATTCCGTACTTTTCTAGCTTCAAATATAGCCGCAGTACAGGCTGCGCTACATACCAACAATAACCTTGGATCTAGCAGTACAGGAAATCGTGTAGGATGCACCTATAAAGAATTCACTGCCTGCAAACCTTTGGAATTTGATGGAACCGAAGGACCGATCGGATTGAAACGGTGGACCGAGAAGGTCGAATCGGTGTTTGCCATAAGTAAGTGTACTGAAGAGGACAAAGTGAAGTACGCTACGCATACCTTCACAGGTTCTGCGTTAACATGGTGGAATACCTATCTAGAGCAAGTGGGACAAGACGATGCGTACGCACTACCGTGGTCAGCATTCAAGCACTTGATGAACGAGAAGTACCGTCCCAGAACCGAGGTCAATAAGCTCAAGACAGAACTTAGAGGGTTACGAACCCAAGGATTTGATATCACCACGTACGAAAGACGATTCACAGAATTGTGCCTATTGTGTCCGGGAGCATTCGAAGATGAGGAAGAGAAGATCGACGCATTTGTGAAAGGATTACCGGAAAGAATCCAAGAAGATATAAGTTCACACGAGCCCGCCTCTATACAACAGGCATGTAGAATGGCTCACAAACTAGTGAACCAGATTGAAGAAAGAATTAAAGAACAGACTGCTGAAGAGGCCAATGTGAAGCAAATCAAAAGAAAGTGGGAGGAAAACGGTGATAAGAATCACCAATACAACAACAACAGCAATTACAACAATAATCGCAACAATTATCCCAACAATCGCAACATCAATCGCAACTACAACAAACGGCCCAACAATAACAACAACAACAACAGCAACAGCAACTACAACAATCATCCCAACAACAATAATAACCGCAATAACAACAACAATCAGAAGCAGCTATGCCAAAGGTGTGAAAAGTATCACTCGGGGTTCTGCACCAAATTTTGCAACAAGTGTAAAAGAAATGGTCATAGCGCGGCGAAGTGTGAGGTCTACGGACCAGGGGTTAATAGAACGAAAGGAACAAATGGTGTCGGAACGAGTAATGGCGGAGCAAGTAGTGTCGGAGTAAGTTATGCCAATGTAGTTTGTTATAAATGTGGAAAACCAGGCCACATTATTAGAAATTGCCCGAACCAGGAGAACACGAATGGACAAGGCCGCGGAAGAGTTTTCAATATTAACGCGGCAGAGGCACAGGAAGACCCGGAGCTTGTTACGGGTACGTTTCTTATTGACAATAAATCTGCTTACGTTTTATTTGATTCGGGTGCGGATAGAAGCTATATGAGTAGAGATTTTTGTGCTAAATTAAGTTGTCCATTGACGCCTTTGGATAGTAAATTTTTACTCGAATTAGCAAATGGTAAATTAATTTCAGCAGATAATATATGTCGGAATCGAGAAATTAAACTGGTTAGCGAAACATTTAAGATTGATTTGATACCAGTAGAGTTAGGGAGTTTTGATGTGATAATCGGTATGGACTGGTTGAAAGAAGTGAAAGCAGAGATCGTCTGTTACAAAAATGCAATTCGCATTATACGAGAAAAAGGAAAACCCTTAATGGTGTACGGAGAAAAGGGCAACACAAAGCTACATCTTATTAGTAATTTGAAGGCACAAAAACTAATAAGAAAAGGTTGCTATGCTGTTCTAGCACACGTCGAGAAAGTACAAACTGAAGAAAAGAGCATCAATGATGTTCCCATTGCAAAAGAATTTCCCGATGTATTTCCGAAAGAATTACCGGGATTACCCCCACATCGATCCGTTGAATTTCAAATAGATCTTGTACCAGGAGCTACACCAATAGCTCGTGCTCCTTACAGACTCGCACCCAGCGAGATGAAAGAACTGCAAAGCCAATTACAAGAACTTTTAGAGCGTAGTTTCATTCGACCAAGCACATCACCGTGGGGAGCTCCTGTTTTGTTTGTCAAGAAGAAAGATGGTACATTCAGGTTGTGTATCGACTACCGAGAGTTGAACAAACTTACCATCAAGAACCGCTACCCACTACCGAGAATCGACGACTTATTTGATCAACTACAAGGCTCGTCTGTTTATTCAAAGATTGACTTACGTTCCGGGTACCATCAAATGCGGGTGAAAGAAGATGATATTCCAAAGACTGCTTTCAGAACACGTTACGGTCATTACGAGTTTATGGTCATGCCATTTGGTTTAACTAATGCACCAGCTGTGTTCATGGACCTTATGAACCGAGTGTGTGGACCATACCTTGACAAGTTTGTCATTGTTTTCATTGATGACATACTTATTTACTCAAAGAATGACCAAGAACACGGTGAACATTTGAGAAAGGTGTTAGAAGTATTGAGGAAAGAAGAATTGTACGCTAAGTTTTCAAAGTGTGCATTTTGGTTGGAAGAAGTTCAATTCCTCGGTCACATAGTGAACAAAGAAGGTATTAAGGTGGATCCGGCAAAGATAGAAACTGTTGAAAAGTGGGAAACCCCGAAAACTCCGAAACATATACGCCAGTTTTTAGGACTAGCTGGTTACTACAGAAGGTTCATCCAAGACTTTTACAGAATAGCAAAACCCTTGACTGCATTAACGCATAAAGGGAAGAAATTTGAATGGAATGATGAACAAGAGAAAGCGTTTCAGTTATTGAAGAAAAAGCTAACTACGGCACCTATATTGTCATTGCCTGAAGGGAATGATGATTTTGTGATTTATTGTGACGCATCAAAGCAAGGTCTCGGTAGTGTATTAATGCAACGAACGAAGGTGATTGCTTATGCGTCTAGACAATTGAAAATTCACGAACAAAATTATACGACGCATGATTTGGAATTAGGCGCGGTTGTTTTTGCATTAAAGACTTGGAGGCACTACTTATATGGGGTCAAAAGTATTATATATACCGACCACAAAAGTCTTCAACACATATTTAATCAGAAACAACTGAATATGAGGCAGCGTAGGTGGATTGAATTGTTGAATGATTACAACTTTGAGATTCGTTACCACCCGGGGAAGGCAAATGTGGTAGCCGATGCCTTGAGCAGGAAGGACAGAGAACCCATTCGAGTAAAATCTATGAATATAATGATTCATAATAACCTTACTACTCAAATAAAGGAGGCGCAACAAGGAGTTTTAAAAGAGGGAAATTTAAAGGATGAAATACCCAAAGGATCGGAGAAGCATCTTAATATTCGGGAAGACGGAACCCGGTATAGGGCTGAAAGGATTTGGGTACCAAAATTTGGAGATATGAGAGAAATGGTACTTAGAGAAGCTCATAAAACCAGATACTCAATACATCCTGGAACGGGGAAGATGTATAAGGATCTCAAGAAACATTTTTGGTGGCCGGGTATGAAAGCCGATGTTGCTAAATATGTAGGAGAATGTTTGACGTGTTCTAAGGTCAAAGCTGAGCATCAGAAACCATCAGGTCTACTTCAACAACCCGAAATCCCAGAATGGAAATGGGAAAACATTACCATGGATTTCATCACTAAATTGCCAAGGACTGCAAGTGGTTTTGATACTATTTGGGTAATATTTGATCGTCTCACCAAATCAGCACACTTCCTGCCAATAAGAGAAGATGACAAGATGGAGAAGTTAGCACGACTGTATTTGAAGGAAGTCGTCTCCAGACATGGAATACCAATCTCTATTATCTCTGATAGGGATGGCAGATTTATTTCAAGATTCTGGCAGACATTACAGCAAGCATTAGGAACTCGTCTAGACATGAGTACTACCTATCATCCACAAACTGATGGGCAGAGTGAAAGGACGATACAAACGCTTGAAGACATGCTACGAGCATGTGTTATTGATTTCGAAAACAGTTGGGATCGACATCTACCGTTAGCAGAATTTTCCTACAACAACAACTACCATTCAAGCATTGAGATGGCGCCATTTGAAGCACTTTATGGTAGAAAGTGAAGGTCTCCAATTTGTTGGAGTGAAGTGGGGGATAGACAGATTACGGGTCCGGAGATTATACAAGAAACTACCGAGAAGATCATCCAAATTCAACAACGGTTGAAAACCGCCCAAAGTCGACAAAAGAGCTACGCTGACATTAAAAGAAAAGATATAGAATTTGAAATTGGAGAGATGGTCATGCTTAAAGTTGCACCTTGGAAAGGCGTTGTTCGATTTGGTAAACGAGGGAAATTAAATCCAAGGTATATTGGACCATTCAAGATTATTGATCGTGTCGGACCAGTAGCTTACCGACTTGAGTTACCTCAACAACTCGCGGCTGTACATAACACTTTCCATGTCTCGAATTTGAAGAAATGTTTTGCTAAAGAAGATCTCACTATTCCATTAGATGAAATCCAAATCAACGAAAAACTTCAATTCATCGAAGAACCCGTCGAAATAATGGATCGTGAGGTTAAAAGACTTAAGCAAAACAAGATACCAATTGTTAAGGTTCGATGGAATGCTCGTAGAGGACCCGAGTTCACCTGGGAGCGTGAAGATCAGATGAAGAAGAAATACCCGCATATATTTCCAGAAGATTCGTCAACACCTTCAACAGCTTAAAATTTCGGGACGAAATTTATTTAACGGGTAGGTACTGTAGTGACCTGAACTTTTCCATGTTTATATATATTAATTGAGATTGATATTTACATGATTAAATGTTTCCAACATGTTAAGCAATCAAACTTGTTAAGACTTGATTAATTGAAATATGTTTCATATAGACAATTGACCACCCAAGTTGACCGGTGATTCACGAACGTTAAAACTTGTAAAAACTATATGATGACATATATATGGATATATATATATATATAGTTAACATGATACTATGATAAGTAAACATATCATTAAGTATATTAACAATGAACTACATATGTAAAAACAAGACTACTAACTTAATGATTTTTAAACGAGACATATATGTAACGATTATCGTTGTAAAGACATTTAATGTATATATATCATATTAAGAGATATTCATACATGATAATATCATGATAATATAATAATTTAAAATCTCATTTGATATTATAAACATTGGGTTAACAACATTTAACAAGATCGTTAACCTAAAGGTTTCAAAACAAC
>NC_092343.1:252640000-252645000 GCF_046630445.1 Rutidosis leptorrhynchoides
CCGAGGATATAAGATACATGTTTTGGTTGTTTGCGGATCATAAATGGTGAATGTTTGATGTTTGGTTCGTGCATACTTTGAAAAACTGACCAGAAATCTCTGCCCAGATGGTTGCGCGGCGCGCCCCATCCCCGCGCGGCGCGCGGATTGGCCTGGCCAGAATTCTGCTCACTTTGTCACTTTTCACGCAAAATGTTTGACTAGCTATCGACCTCCGATTCACATGAAACTTGTTTTAATATACTTGTATATGAATATTTAGCATAGAAAAATAGTCCGGGACCCGACCCGAACGCGTTGACTTTTTCGTTGACTTTGACCAAGTTTGACTTTTAGTCAAACTTAACCAAACTTTTATACAATCATTCTAACATGCTTTTATACTTGTTTCTTGTATGAAACTTGACAACGTGATTCACATGCTATATTTAATCGAGTCGTATTGAGCCATAGGACTAATTGAACACATTTCACCCGACCTTGTGTCGTAACCGGTTAATTGATATAACTTACTTGTTTAGGTCAAGGCTAAGCAACTTTCATGCACACGTTTACTTGTTGAAGTACTTTATTAACTCTTGCACTCAAGGTGAGATCATAGTCCCACTTTTTCAATCACTTTTATTCTTTACATCGTGGGCTGAGAAACACATACATTTCATACTTATATACTTTTCATGCTTTTACATTGTGAACAAATACGAATACAAAGATGCATACGAGTTTGAACAAAAGTCCTCAATCCAATTATCATTAGTTCCACTTGCAGGGTGTAAGTGTAAGCGTGTAATTATGTTGTGTGGCCATACGGGTTTAACAAACCCTCATTCAGACGGTTCGCTACCGTTAGTGAGTGAAATATAATTTCAACAATGTATAGTGTAAGTTCTAACACTAAATTCAAAAATTCAGAGGGAAGATTCGGTTAAGCCTTGATAATTGGGTGCTCGTGATACAAATACTATTTTGGAATGTGAATGATTCTGGTTGAGCAATTCTTAAAGAACCTTGTGGTTCAATACAATTTACTTACTAAACCTATGATTTCACCAACGTTTTTCGTTGACAGATTTCTATGTTTTTCTCAGGTCTTGCACGATATGTGATACATGCTTCCGCTCATTATTTGATACTTGCTTTGGATGTCGAGTATACATGCTTTTCATGGAGCGTCTTTTGACTTTACTTTAAACCGTGTCGCCTAGATTTCAATCGTACTTATAACGTTGTAACTTAACTTTTGGTTGAACAATTCTTGTAAACTTTGAAACAATCTTTATTTTGAAATGAAGGCGACATATTTTGGTCAAACGTTATCTTAAAGACTTATAATCAGGTAATGGGACCCACGTAGCCGACGCCGTCACTTGACGATTTGTCGGGGTCGCTACAAGTGGTATCAGAGCCTTGGTTGTAGGGATTTAGAGTTCATTTGTGTCCACCCCGAGTCATAGGGTACATAGGTGAATCTAGACTACAACCGGCATATAGACTGAAGTAGGAATTTCTTGACTATTTGTGCATTTATACTCGAACTCTTCTATCATATCTAACTCGTATTCGATCTTGATCTTACGTAGATAAATTTTGTTGACGCGCCACCTTGACTTTATGAAGTAATGTTAAATGCACATGAGAATCAGGGTAATATAATTTCCGGGATTATATTACGGTGATTCATATGGACATTCCGACATTATGACATAAAGAATTTAAGGCGAGTCAAGGAAAATTTTCTCTACATCATCATTCCATATCATGATTAGTATTATTGAGAATACTAATCAACGATATTCTTGTGTCTTGAAGGAACAATGCCTCCCCGTCGCGGGCCACGTAATGAAACTTCCGAACAAGCTTTTCAACGCATGATAGCCACCGCCATAGGTGCGGCTATGGCTAGTATCTCCTCCGACATCAATAACAACCACAACCACAACAACCATGGAGCCGGTAATTCAAACGAGAGTTGCTCCTACAAAACTTTCATGGGGTGCAAACCTCACACCTTCGATGGGACCGGAGGACCGGTGGTGCTCACCCGATGGTTTGAGCAAACAGAAGCCGTCTTTAGCATAAGCAGTTGTCGAGACCAAGACAAAGTCAAATATTCCACCCACACTTTTGCCGGTATCGCCCTCACATGGTGGAATACGTATGTGCTGTCGGTGGGTATCGATGAAGCCCACACACTCTCATGGGCCGACTTAAAGAAAAAGATGATCACCGAATACTTCCCGCGCGAAGAGACCCGTAAGCTCGAACACGAACTAAGAACTTTAAAAGCGGTCGGGAATGACCTTAAGACCTATAATCAACGATTCTCCGAACTTGCTTTGATGTGCCCAAATCTTGTGAACCCCGAATCTTTAAGGGTTGAACTTTACATGGATGGTCTCCCCAAGAGCATCAAACAAGGAGTAATGTCATCCAAACCCGCTAACCACCAAGAGGCTTTGAATATGGCCCGCCAATTGATTGAAACAGTGGACGAGATTGAAGTGCCGGCACGTAAAGCTGAGGATAAGTCGGGTGACAACAAAAGAAAATGGGAAGCCCCCCAATCAAGCAATTACAACAACCCCGCCAAGAAGCCCTTCATCCCCAACGGCAAGAAAGGTTATACCGGACACCTACCGTATTGTAACGAGTGCTACAAACATCATTTAGGTGAATGTGGCAAACCATTTTGCTTGAAGTGCCAAAGAAGTGGCCATGTAGCCCACGATTGTAGGAATACCGCTCCCGTCGCCCAAAAGGAGCACAATGCACCCAAGACGGGTGTTTGTTTTGAATGTGGCCAACCGGGTCATTTTAGGAGTGCGTGCCCAAATAAGAAAATCAACCCCAACGCACGCCGTTAAACTTTCAACATCAACGCCTAGGATGCCCGAGACGACGATGGACTAGTCACGGGTATGTTTCTTCTCGAAATTCTCACGTTTCATGTTTATTCGATTCGGTTACCGTTAGACATTTTATAAACAAGTCTTTGATTCGTGCTCTTTACATTCCACTTTTTCCCCTAAATACTACTTAGACGATTTAAGTGACCAACGGAAAATATTGTGTGCCTATAAATTTTATTGGAGGATATACGTTAAGATTTTTGACTTGACACTTATAGAACTAGGGAGCTCGAAACCTATTCGTTAAAAAAAAAAAAAAAAAAAAAAAAAAAAAAAAAAAAATTTTCCCCATCATCTTGTACAGATTATTGTGAACTGAGTAATTTTCGGTTGGAAAACCGATACCCTCTCCCTCGCATCCATGACCTCATGATTTCTTGCATGAATCCCGTGTGTATTCCAAAACGACCTCCGTTCCGGTTATCATCAATTGGGGGTTAAGTGAGACGATGTCTCCTAAGCCACTTTCCGAACTCGCAACGTTAGTTGTAAAACTCTCTTAGTACCGTTTGATTTATTTAGGGCTCGCCCGTATCCATAAACCTCTTGAACCGCGTATGCAAATTCATATAGACTAATCTGTTATCGTATTTATAGATGACATCTTAACTTATTTAAGTAAAGAAGGAAAACGAACAACATCACCATCTTACGCTCGAACTTTTGAGAAAAGAGCAACTTTATACCAAATTCTCCGAGTGAGAATTTCTGTTGAACGAAGTCCAATTTTCTAGACCATGATGTTAATGGTCAAGGCATTACAATCAATCTCGAAATCAAGCCACATGTAATCAGGAAACTCTCCCAACTCAGACTTGTATTCGTAAAATCTTAGATCTCGCCTGTTATCACCGAAGATTCATTTCTGACTTTTCTCGTGTTGCCCGACTTTTACACTCGTTAACTCACTAAGGGAAAACTTTAAACCTCTCCGTGTTCGAACCTTGAGCGTGATTCTTCACACCAACATTTCTAGTTAAAATCGTATAGCAACAGATGGAACTCAAACATGGAAATATTTCTACATGAACGCCGAAAGGCATACTCTCTCGACTCAAAATTAACGTAACTAAAATTCGTTATTTTGCACGAAGAATTCGAATATTAAACTGTAGATCCGATCAACTTTCTCGTCATCACGTACCACACACATACCTCTGTTATTTCACCGTTACTGTCTGATATTACTGGAATTTAAGATAACACACAATCCAACGATACTTCACTCTTCTTTGACTTAACGCCCTTGTGTTTCTGATAATCGGTCAACTACTATTCAACCCCGAACTATACAACTACGTGTACTACCTCGTTTCTCTTTCAGACTTCAACTTTTGACAACTAGAGGCACGTTATGGCAACCTCGAGATGTAAGCTCATCCTATTCAAAGTCCTCATTTCACTCCTATCCTCATCGCTCGCATTTCCGTTTAAGGAAACTCCTTGTAACATTTCTCCATGGGTAGATAAACTCCTCATATTACATTAGTATTCGCCACGAGGGTGGATAGTCCTAACGAACATTTTTTTTCAAACCCTAACTGACTTGTTCAAACATATCTTAAGAGATTCTATTCCAACACGGTGTATCTTCGTCATTTATCCTGTATCGAAATACTCGTTTCACTTCTAGCGTTACAAGAGACCTTGGGAACCCGCATAGACACATGTACCGTGTATCTCCCACAAACAGACGAACCGAACAAACGAACGATTTACGTCTTCGAAAGACATGTTTCAAACTTGCATGGTCGCTTTTAGTTGATCCCTCATACTACGATAGTTACCGTTCTTGTACTAACGCCGCACTTCCGAAACCCTATATGACCGCAAATGTCATACCCCTATTCGTTGGACCAACGCATGTGGCAAACAAACACCGAAATCTGAACTACATCAGGAAACAACAATTGAGATCGTTCAAGTCCGAGAAGGGCTCGAGATGACCCGTAGTCGCCAGAAGAGTTATACCAAACTTAGATGAAAACCTCACAAATCCCAGTGTGTAACCGCATAATATTGAGAAACCGCACCTTGGAAAGGTGTAATCCAATTTGGGAAATCGAGAAAGGCTATATCCGCAATATCGAA
>NC_092343.1:252660000-252695000 GCF_046630445.1 Rutidosis leptorrhynchoides
AAATCTTTGTTTCTTACAGTAGGTTATCATTCTAATACAAGGTAATAATCATATTCAAACTTTGGTTCAATTTCTATAACTATAACAATCTTATTTCAAGTGATGATCTTACTTGAACTTGTTTTCGTGTCATGATTCTGCTTCAAGAACTTCGAGCCATCCAAGGATCCATTGAAGCTAGATCCATTTTTTCTCTTTTCCAGTAGGTTTATCCAAGGAACTTAAGGTAGTAATGATGTTCATAACATCGTTCGATTCATACATATAAAGCTATCTTATTCGAAGGTTTAAACTTGTAATCACTAGAACATAGTTTAGTTAATTCTAAACTTGTTCGCAAACAAAAGTTAATCCTTCTAACTTGACTTTTAAAATCAACTAAACACATGTTCTATATCTATATGATATGCTAACTTAATGATTTAAAACCCGGAAACACGAAAAACACCGTAAAACCGGATTTACGCCGTCGTAGTAACACCGCAGGCTGTTTTCGGTTAGTTAATTAAAAACTATGATAAACTTTGATTTAAAAGTTGTTATTCTGAGAAAATTATTTTTATTATGAACATGAAACTATATCCAAAAATTATGGTTAAACTCAAAGTGGAAGTATGTTTTCTAAAATGGTCATCTAGACGCCGTTCTTTCGACTGAAATGACTACCTTTACAAAAACGACTTGTAACTTATTTTTCCGACTATAAACCTATACTTTTTCTGTTTAGATTCATAAAATAGAGTTCAATATGAAACCATAGCAATTTGATTCACTCAAAACGGATTTAAAATGAAGAAGTTATGGGTAAAACACGATTGGATAATTTTTCTCATTTTAGCTACGTGAAAATTGGTAACAAATCTATTCCAACCATAACTTAATCAACTTGTATTGTATATTATGTAATCTTGAGATACCATAGACACGTATACAATGTTTCGACCTATCATGTCGACACATCTATATATATTTCGGAACAACCATAGACACTCTATATGTGAATGTTGGAGTTAGCTATACAGGGTTGAGGTTGATTCCAAAATATATATAGTTTGAGTTGTGATCAATACTGAGATACGTATACACTGGGTCGTGGATTGATTCAAGATAATATTTATCGATTTATTTCTGTACATCTAACTGTGGACAACTAGTTGTAGGTTACTAACGAGGACAGCTGACTTAATAAACTTAAAACATCAAAATATATTAAAAGTGTTGTAAATATATTTTGAACATACTTTGATATATATGTATATATTGTTATAGGTTCGTGAATCAACCAGTGGCCAAGTCTTACTTCCCGACGAAGTAAAAATCTGTGAAAGTGAGTTATAGTCCCACTTTTAAAATCTAATATTTTTGGGATGAGAATACATGCAGGTTTTATAAATGATTTACAAAATAGACACAAGTACGTGAAACTACATTCTATGGTTGAATTATCGAAATAGAATATGCCCCTTTTTATTAAGTCTGGTAATCTAAGAATTAGGGAACAGACACCCTAATTGACGCGAATCCTAAAGATAGATCTATTGGGCCCAACAAGCCCCATCCAAAGTACCGGA
Source organism: Rutidosis leptorrhynchoides (assembly GCF_046630445.1). Taxonomy (NCBI): domain Eukaryota; kingdom Viridiplantae; phylum Streptophyta; class Magnoliopsida; order Asterales; family Asteraceae; genus Rutidosis; species Rutidosis leptorrhynchoides. The sequence continues at coordinate 252,661,572 of NC_092343.1, forward strand.
TGCTTTAGTACTTCGAAATTTATATCATATCCGAAGGGTGTCCCGGAATGATGGGGATATTTTTATATATGCATCTTGTTAATGTCGGTTACCAGGTGTTCACCATATGAATGATTTTTATCTCTATGTATGGGATGTGTATTGAAATATGAAATCTTGTGGTCTATTATTATGATTTGATATATATAGGTTAAACCTATAACTCACCAACATTTTTGTTGACGTTTTAAGCATGTTTATTCTCAGGTAATTATTAAGAGCTTCCGCTGTCGCATACTTAAATAAGGACGAGATTTGGAGTCCATGCTTGTATGATATTGTGTAAAAACTGCATTCAAGAAACTTATTTTGTTGTAACATATTTGTATTGTAAACCATTATGAAATGGTCGTGTGTAAACAGGATATTTTAGATTATCATTATTTGATAATCTACGTAAAGCTTTTTAAACCTTTATTGATGAAATAAAGGTTATGGTTTGTTTTAAAATGAATGCAGTCTTTGAAAAACGTCTCATATAGAGGTCAAAACCTCGCAACGAAATCAATTAATATGGAACGTTTTTAATCAATAAGAACGGGACGTTTCAGTTGGTATCCGAGCGTTGGTCTTAGAGAACCAGAATTTTGCATTAGTGTGTCTTATCGAGTTTGTTAGGATGCATTAGTGAGTCTGGACTTCGACCGTGTTTAGTTGAAAAATGATTGCTTAACAAATTTTGTTGGAAACTATATATTTTTAACATGTGAATATTATATGATATATTAATCTCTTAACGCGTTTGATATTATGTGATAGATGTCTACCTCTAGAACAAGTCCCATTGACTCACCTAATAATAATGAAGAGTCAAATGTAAATTGGAATGATTCGTGGACTGATTCACAAGTTCCCGAAGAGGAACCGGAAGAAGAGTCGGAACCGGAAGAAGAATCGGAACCGGAAGAAGAATCCGAACCGGATGAAGAAATAGAACCGGTAGGGGAAATAATAAAACGGTTAAGTAAAAGAAAATCCTCAACCAACCGACCAAGGTTAATTATGGTCAATGGTGTTTCCGCCAAGGAAGCAAAATATTGGGAGGATTACCAATTCTCCGATGAATCGGATTCCGACGAGATTTCCGATGATGTTATAGAAATTACCCCAACTGAATTTAAAAGGGCAAAAGAAAAAATAAGGGAAAGGGCATAAAAATAGAGAAATCTAATTCCAACCCCGATGAACTTTATATGTATCGTCAACCCCCGAAGTCCTTAAATTGTAATAATGACCCGGGAACCTCTAAACCACCAGGTTTTTCTAAACCAATGTGGATAACGACGGCTCGTATTAGGGGAACATCATATATCCCTAGAAACTTGGCAAAACGAACCAAAACCGAAGAGGAAGAAACAAGCGAGTCGGAATAAGATAGTTGTATTCGTGTGGTGTAATATATGTAATATAGTGTGCTTATGCTTTATGATATATGTAAAAATTGCTTGTATTAATAAGTATTTTTTTTATGAATCTAACTCTTGTCTATTTTACAGTATAAAAACACAAAATGGATAGACAACCCAATATTTTAAGAGACCTACCCGGAGACATGATTGATGAAATCTTGTCTAGAGTGAAATCTTGTCTAGAGTAGGTCAGAATTCTTCGGCACAACTATTTAAGACGAGATCAGTTTGTAAGACATTCGAAGAACGTTCCAAGAATGCCTTGGTTTATAAAAGGCTTTCATTCGAAAGATGGGGGATATCACATTGGGAAATCCATAAGTTACGATGTGTTTACTTTGACGCATATATTGCGGGGAACCCAAATGCTATTTTACACAATGGGTTAAGAAATTATTTTGACTCAATATATCCGAATATTGGACTTCGTGATTTAGAAAAAGCGGCTAACATGCAACATAAAGAAGCATGTTATGCTTACGGATTAGTAATGTTCGCTTCTCACCAAAGTGAGAACAAGAAAATCGGGCTACAACTATTAAACAAAAAGTTCCCACAAGTGACGGAGTCGGTAATTGGGGAAATGGCACCGACTACTCGACACACCGTGAATATGAATGAAGAGGAATTCCGTACTTTTCTAGCTTCAAACATAGCCGCAGTACAGGCTGCGCTACATACCAACAATAACCTTGGATCTAGCAGTACAGGAAATCGTGTAGGATGCACCTACAAAGAATTCACTGCCTGCAAACCTTTGGAATTTGATGGAACCGAAGGACCGATCAGATTGAAACGGTGGACCGAGAAGGTCGAATCGGTGTTTGCCATAAGTAAGTGTACTGAAGAGGACAAAGTGAAGTACGCTACGCATACCTTCACAGGTTCTGCGTTAACATGGTGGAATACCTATCTAGAGCAAGTGGGACAAGATGATGCGTACGCACTACCGTGGTCAGCATTCAAGCACTTGATGAACGAGAAGTACCGTCCCAGAACCGAGGTCAATAAGCTCAAGACAGAACTTAGAGGGTTACGAACCCAAGGATTTGATATTACCACGTACGAAAGACGATTCACAGAATTGTGCCTATTGTGTCCGGGAGCATTCGAAGATGAGGAAGAGAAGATCGATGCGTTTGTGAAAGGATTACCGGAAAGAATCCAAGAAGATATAAGTTCACACGAGCCCGCCTCCATACAACAGGTATGTAGAATGGCTCACAAACTAGTGAACCAGATTGAAGAAAGAATTAAAGAACAGACTGCTGAAGAGGCCAATGTGAAGCAAGTCAAAAGAAAGTGGGAGGAAAACGGTGATAAGAATCACCAATACAACAACAACAGCAATTACAACAATAATCGCAACAATTATCCCAACAATCGCAACATCAATCGCAACTACAACAAACTGCCCAACAACAACAACAACAACAACATCAACTACAACAATCATCCCAACAACAATAATAACCGCAACAACAACAACAATCAGAAGCAGCTATGCCAAAGGTGTGAAAAGAATCACTCGGGGTTCTGCACCAAATTTTGCAACAAGTGTAAAAGAAATGGTCATAGCGCGGCGAAGTGTGAGGTCTACGGACCAGGGGTTAATAGAACGAAAGGAACAAATGGTGTCGGAACGAGTAATGGCGGAGCAAGTAGTGTCGGAGCAAGTTATGCCAATGTAGTTTGTTATAAATGTGGAAAACCGGGCCACATTATTAGAAATTGCCCGAACCAGGAGAACACGAATGGACAAGGCCGCGGAAGAGTTTTCAATATTAATGCGGCAGAGGCACAGGAAGACCCGGAGCTTGTTACGGGTACGTTTCTTATTGACAATAAACCTGCTTACGTTTTATTTGATTCGGGTGCGGATACAAGCTATATGAGTAGAGATTTTTGTGCTAAATTAAGTTGTCCATTGACGCCTTTGGATAGTAAATTTTTACTCGAATTAGCAAATGGTAAATTAATTTCAGCAGATAATATATGTCGGAATCGAGAAATTAAACTGGTTAGCGAAACATTTAAGATTGATTTGATACCAGTAGAGTTAGGGAGTTTTGATGTGATAATCGGTATGGACTGGTTGAAAGAAGTGAAAGCAGAGATCGTTTGTTACAAAAATGCAATTCGCATTATACGAGAAAAAGGAAAACCATTAATGGTGTACGGAGAAAAGGGGCAACACGAAGCTACATCTTATTAGTAATTTGAAGGCACAAAAACTAATAAGAAAAGGTTGCTATGCTGTTCTAGCACACGTCGAGAAAGTACAAACTGAAGAAAAGAGCATCAATGATGTTCCCATTGCAAAAGAATTTCCCGATGTATTTCCGAAAGAATTACCGGGATTACCCCCACATCGATCCGTTGAATTTCAAATAGATCTTGTACCAGGAGCTGCACCAATAGCTCGTGCTCCTTACAGACTCGCACCCAGGGCGATGAAAGAACTGCAAAGCCAATTACAAGAACTTTTAGAGCGTGGTTTCATTCGACCAAGCACATCACCGTGGGGAGCTCCTGTTTTGTTTGTCAAGAAGAAAGATGGTACATTCAGGTTGTGTATCGACTACCGAGAGTTGAACAAACTTACCATCAAGAACCGCTACCCACTACCAAGAATCGACGACTTATTTGATCAACTACAAGGCTTGTTTGTTTATTCAAAGATTGACTTACGTTCCGGGTATCATCAAATGCGGGTGAAAGAAGATGATATTCCAAAGACTGCTTTCAGAACACGTTACGGTCATTACGAGTTTATGGTCATGCCGTTTGGTTTAACTAATGCACCAGCTGTGTTCATGGACCTTATGAACCGAGTGTGTGGACCATACCTTGACAAGTTTGTCATTGTTTTCATTGATGACATACTTATTTACTCAAAGAATGACCAAGAACACGGTGAACATTTGAGAAAGGTGTTAGAAGTATTGAGGAAGGAAGAATTGTACGCTAAGTTTTCAAAGTGTGCATTTTGGTTGGAAGAAGTTCAATTCCTCGGTCACATAGTGAACAAAGAAGGTATTAAGGTGGATCCAGCAAAGATAGAAACTGTTGAAAAGTGGGAAACCCCGAAAACTCCGAAACACATACGCCAGTTTTTAGGACTAGCTGGTTACTACAGAAGGTTCATCCAAGACTTTTCCAGAATAGCAAAACCCTTGACTGCATTAACGCATAAAGGGAAAAAAATTTGAATGGAATGATGAACAAGAGAAAGCGTTTCAGTTATTGAAGAAAAAGCTAACTACGGCACCTATATTGTCATTGCCTGAAGGGAATGATGATTTTGTGATTTATTGTGACGCATCAAAGCAAGGTCTCGGTTGTGTATTAATGCAACGAATGAAGGTGATTGCTTATACGTCTAGACAATTGAAGATTCACGATCAAAATTATACGACGCATGATTTGGAATTAGGCGCGGTTGTTTTTGCATTAAAGACTTGGAGGCACTACTTATATGGGGTCAAAAGTATTATATATACCAACCACAAAAGTCTTCAACACATATTTAATCAGAAACAACTGAATATGAGGCAGCGTAGGTGGATTGAATTATTGAATGATTACGACTTTGAGATTCGTTACCACCCAGGGAAGGCAAATGTGGTGGCCGATGCCTTGAGCAGGAAGGACAGAGAACCCATTCGAGTAAAATCTATGAATATAATGATTCATAATAACCTTACTACTCAAATAAAGGAGGCGCAACAAGGAGTTTTAAAAGAGGGAAATTTAAAGGATGAAATACCCAAAGGATCGGAGAAGCATCTTAATATTCGGGAAGACGGAACCCGGTATAGGGCTGAAAGGATTTGGGTACCAAAATTTAGAGATATGAGAGAAATGGTACTTAGAGAAGCTCATAAAACCAGATACTCAATACATCCTGGAACGGGGAAGATGTACAAGGATCTCAAGAAACATTTTTGGTGGCCGGGTATGAAAGCCGATGTTGCTAAATATGTAGGAGAATGTTTGACGTGTTCTAAGGTCAAAGCTGAGCATCAGAAACCATCAGGTCTACTTCAACAACCCGAAATCCCGGAATGGAAATGGGAAAACATTACCATGGATTTCATCACTAAATTGCCAAGGACTGCAAGTGGTTTTGATACTATTTGGGTAATAGTTGATCGTCTCACCAAATCAGCACACTTCCTGCCAATAAGAGAAGATGACAAGATGGAGAAGTTAGTTTAATAACCCGAACTAATCCATCCGGACATCGTCCATATTGATTACAAACGAATTACAATAGTTGATAACATTGCGAGGTACTTGACCTCTATATGATACATTTTACAAACGTTGCATTTATTCTTAAAAGGCAATCTAATATTACATCAAAAGTTAACATGTTCGCCTAACATTTCATATTGTCCAAATGACCTAGTCTCTAATGAACTTCATTGACTCGAATGCAACGTCCTTATATCATGGCTTAAATGGTCCCGAGTAGTATCCTTAATATGAGCTAATGCACAGCGGAAGACTTAATTCGTACCTGAGAAAAACATGCTTTAAAACGTCAACATAAAGTTGGTGAGATATATAGGTTTGATGCTAGCAGTGTTATAACAATGGACCACAAGATTTCATATTTGTAAACATAATACACTCGCAAGTGTATGTAAAGCATTCTAAGTGGTTGAGCACCTGGTAACCATACTTAACATTTAATCACGTCGCATATTCCCTTTAATATGAAATCTTACTACACCGTACCATGTGTAGTCACGAAACGAAGTACTGTGCAACCGTTGAAAACTGGTCGTCCAGCCCGGTTGGGGTTGTCAGGCCCGATAGATCTATCAACAGGATTCGCGTTTACAATACCGCTGTAAATATTAGTTACCAAGCTACAGGGAAGTATGCCAGTGGTACAACTCAACGTAGAATATATTTTTCAGTTACTTGTGTCCATAACGTAAAACATAAAATACATGTATTCTCATCCCGAAATATTTAGAGTTTAAAAGTGGGACTATATACTCACCTAATGTATTTTGTAGCAAAAATACATATAACACCATTGGTAACTTATAAGGTTGGCCTTCGATTCACGAACCTAATTAATTATATATATTTACATATAGATTAATACCTATTTAACAATTAAGATCGAATCATTGTGTATCCCACTCCTGATGCTCGAGACTTATTTGCAAAAGTTAATAAAATTTTATTTGACTCAAAATGACTTACAAAAATTTATACATAAGTAAATATTGTCAATTTTTATATTTACAATATTTATAATTCATTTATACTACGTTATATGTCAAATTATAATAAAAAGGATATAAACATAATTTTTATTTTTAAATATATTTTTAAATAATAAATTTAATGTTAATAATGTTAATAAAAATGGAAACTTTATAATCTTAAATGATCAAAATATTATTTTTATAGTTTTAAACTAAATAATAATTTTAATTGTAACAAAAATAATAAATTGGATAGTTTTGAATAAAAATATTAATCATTTTTAGTTACTAACATAAATACTCATAATAATAATCATAATAATAATAACAATATTAATAATTTCAAAAATAATAATTTTACAGTTATTGATAAAAATATTAGTTATTAATAATAATAAAAATCATAATAATTTTTAATGATAGTAATTATAGTAATAACGATAATTTTAACAACAACATAAAAATATTCATTTTTAATAATTTGTATAGAAGTTCAATTGGCTATAATTTCAAATCCGTCCGTCGAATCCATTCGACATCTAAATGAATAGTTTATAGTTTTTCGCCACCTTTTCAAAAACATATAATTCATATATCTTTACTTAACCACAAGAGTAATTAATTCAGATTCTATCCTAAATTATATTTTGACAAAATAAATACACGAACATGCACAATTCTAAATTCTCGAGCACTAGTCAGGGATACACTAAAAATAAATAAAAGTTAAGTTTAGAGTGCTCACGTATCAATATTGAGATTCAATATTGCAGGAAGATATATAAACACAACGGAGATGATAAACACTAGTTTAGCTCACGGGCAAAACCCCTGATCCATACCCATAACTTCCATAGATTTGACTCATAATCACCTTAAACTTATCCCATTCATGAAACCAGTTTTGGAACACTTGGGCAGAACCCCGTCATACTAATGGTACTTCTAATCTTAAGATTAATAACTATATTAATCTTAATCTTTGATATTAGTAAAAATAATAATTATAAGAATTTTAATATTAATATTAATAATATAAATAAAATTGATAAGTACTACGGAGTATTATTATAGGAGAGAAACAGAAAGAAAAAAAAAATAAGTTTTAGTCAAAAATTAGATAAACGTCCGATTTTTTATAGGCAAAATGATCCACCTACTCCCAACATTACACGTTTCGTGTAGATAAGTACACGATTCGTGTAAGGTGTCTTCACAAAAGTTGTAGATTTTTGAGTTACGGTCGTTTGGACACCAGGATCACCTTTTTCCGAGTCCGAATGAATTAGTTATGATTTTTCTCGTGCAAGTGCGCATGTTTAGTGATTTCCAATGTTTTAACTTGAAATCTTGTGATAAAATGTTGTAGTCTTTTGGTGCTCATTAAAAATCTTTATTTTATCTTTATTTTTATTTTTATATCATTGAAAATCTATAAAAATATTTTATAATCAAATTCTATTATATCGGAAAAATGTGTTCGTTGTTTAACTAAGTGTTTTTTAAATACAAAACATTTTATATTTAGTTAAAGACTATATTTAATCATTTTATAAAATACATAAATATATAGTTAATAAACACGCTTTATTTAAATATTTATTTTTATTAAAATCACGGACCGTTATCATTTACAATTTGTCAAAAGGTTTCTAGAAAAAAATTTCAACTTTTAAGATAACGTTAAAAATCTTTATTTTATTAAAATGGCTTGTTTAATAATTTGACAAAGATAGTTTCAGATATTTATAAAATTATATTATCTTTTACACTTGTCGATATCTATAGTAATCTTATATCAAAACCTAATATTACATATCTAATACTTTGTTATCGTTAACTATAAGTATATAACACATATACACATAAACGTTCGTGAATCGTCAGGCTTGGTCAAGAGGGTAACTAATCATCCAAATAAAGATTTCAGACTTCCTAGACTCAACATTAAGGTTTCTGCTTATCGTGTCGGAAATATATAGAGTTTAGGGTTTAAATTTGGTCGGAAATTTCCGGGTCGTTACAGTACTCACCCGTTAAAGAAATTTCGTCCCCGAAATTTGTTAGAGGTAGTCATGGATAACAATAGGAATGTTTTCATGACGATTATGAGGTGATAATGGAGTTTTATCATTATTGAGAAATATAGATAAAACGATTCGATCATGTGAAGCGTACAAGTGAAGTTATTACAAAAGAGCGAAATGAGTAAATAAATATATTCGTTTCAACCGATGACGTAGTTACTGTTGATTTCCGGGATTTAAGGGATTTAAAGAAAATCTTACGTAATAAGATTTGGTTCTTTGGCGATCAGGATCTTCTTTGATTTAATACGGCAATCTGTTTCGATTTCTCTGTCGGATATTTCACTATAAAATTACTCCCTTCGTTTCTTCTTCCCGTACTCGAGACAAGCGAGCAATGATCGAAATTCGTAGATATGAAATTTGGAATGAACATAGCTAATGCTCTTAGAAAGAAATGGTAATAGCACGATTTGATTTGTCAAATTACCAACATATTCGGAAAGATAGAACTATCAAAATGGTATGTTCTTGATATATTTGTAGATTTGATAGAATGTAAGAGCCGTGTAACATGGCACATGATGACGGTACTGAGAATCATCATGCTTCATTAGAAACTCAACATGTATTACTGTAATATAATGAAGTTGATCAAGTTTCATTATATTATACTAATTCATGCATCAGTTCCCAACACTACTTCAACACATCCATATTTTTGATTCAAAGATTTATAGAATATAAAAAAAAAAAAACTAAAACAGTTCCTCTTATGAGATAGCACAAATAGAGTGGAGAGATAGTTAATATCGGACGAGAACATTTTGAAGATATCTTCAAAAATATTGAGAATATTTTCAATGAAAGATACGATAATATCTTGGAATTTCTAATGTCGAAGGGTGATGATGAAGATTGACCCGTAAGGGTTTAGATTCAGAAGCAAGGTGTTTGCTACAGAATTGTCATGATTCTTTATGTACAAGTTTAGTCCTTGTAATTTGTTCAGAGTCTCCTTCACGGTTTGCTCAATCCGGTTTTCAGTACCAAATTTTCTATCGAGCGTTCCTAACACTTCCTTCTTTTATTATCAACTTTTGGTCATTAAGACCATCTACAACATGCTGCTTCGTCAGCATTTTCAAAGTCATCGGATCTAGGTCATCGGTTATCAAACCAAGATGGTTTTAGGAGAATTGTATTGTTAGATGATTAAACGCTAAGGGTAATATGATGGAATATAAAAGGTTCTCCGGTAACGACGGCGAAAAGGATGACATATATATATCAAGGTTATGATAAGACTACTCTTGCTAAGAAATCGAGGTTAACTTGCTGGAGCTGTGACCAAATTGGCTACCTTGAAAAAGGAATCGTAAAGTTATTTTTGCTAATAAATGATAAAGGATTTAACACGGGTATGTGTTAAACTATGAATTTGGGTTCGAGAGTTTTTTTTTCAGGTGTATAAAGCTTTTCTTCCGTAGATGAAGTGCGGTTGGTTCATCTTTCTGATCGAGGTGTTTTCAAGAATCATGAAAAGTTGTGAATACGAATTGTAATCGCCAAGATGCGAATGAGGTTTAAGATAGAATCAAGTGGCAAGCTTGAAGAATTATTTAGTTTCATATGTTATAGTCAATATTTTAATTCATTTTTAATTGTCCAAAGTTAGCAGTTCAATAGTCCAATAGATTCATATATAAATAATATATATAATATTCGAATTATATAATACATATCGTGACCCGTGTACCGGTCTCGGTGTCGATCACAACTCAAACCATATATATATTTTGGAATCAACTCCAACCCTGTATAGCCAACTCCCACCTTCACATATAGAGTGTCTACGATTGTTCCGAAATATATATATAGATGGGTCGATATGATAAATCGAAACCTTGTATACGTGTCCCGTTATATAAAGTGCGTAAAATAAATAAATATATATCATGACCCATGCACCGGTGTTGTCTCAGAATTAATCCGACGTATTGCGTACATGTGTCCCGACTTAAAAATGCATAAAAGTAAATGACAGAAATTAAATGACGATAAATAAAATTGCGAGAATGTAAATTGCGATAAATTAAATGTTAGCTGGGAACAATTAGCCGGAACAGTTAGCGTGGAATCTTAACAATATTTCAATTAGTTAATCCGTTTGTTTCTAACCAATTTTATTATATCCAATGTTTTCTTCGTTATGCCACTTGTTGGATTCTGATAGGTCAAAATCCGAATATGAAATTTGAATAGAAATGGTTATTTTATGGTGAACGGATACGTATGTCGATGGTTGTATGTAGGATAGTAAATAACCGTTGAATCAGATTCAAAGGATGTTCAATGTAACTTATTAATGTGAAATCCAAATATTCATCGGGTGCTACCCACCCGTTAAAATATTTTCATCATTAAAAGTTTGTACGAAAGAATGTTTAGTTACAATCTTTATGAAAATATACTTGCATATATATTTTCTTCAGATGTAATCATAGATTTAATGAGTCAATAAGATATTAAACTCATTTGATTTATCGTTAATACTAGATTACATAATCTCTAAAACTTTAGAAATTACATAATCACCATGTCGAACGAGAAAAATGAGGTAGAATGATATGTAAAGCGAAGATAATCAATGTAGAACGATATGTAGAACGAAGTTCATACTCGGAGTACAGGTGGTAATATTGAGAGTTACGGCGCGGTTATGGTTTAGGGATGATAAGAGTATTGTCGGCGATGATGATGGTGGTACGGATTATGCTGCTGGTGTTTGTAACCTCCGCACCAGATTCTCCAAAGTCATTACTCGAGCACGTAGTTCATTAACTTCTTATATTATGTCGGGATAGTTGACGATTGAAACGAGCGGGTGAGTAGGATTCGAAATATGGAATAATATATAATCGTGACGAAATACTCTAGAAATGGGAGTGAAAATAGTTTCTCGAACAGGTTCGCCGGTAAGTGTTTCAGGTTCATCACCAAACGAGCAGTTTGGTGGATGGAAGGGATCGTCGATGCGAAATGATTTTTCGGATGTCGGATAATATTCTAGCTATATAGAATATCTATATACATAATACTAGAGATTTTGTAAACTGCAGAGGAACCTACAGCATATGTCAGATGCGCTAAGATATGAATTTTTGTCTATACACTATCAATGCACTAAATGCAGTAAGACGTGTTTAGACCTATGAATGATAGGAAGGCAATTCCCTAAGGACGATAAGCAGATGGTTTCCGACTAGATATGATAAGCAAAACTTTTGACATGCAGACACGGTCAAAGTCCAGACTCACTAATGTATCCTAACAACTATTAGTCAGACACACTAATGCAAGGCCTGGTTCACTAAGACCACCGCTCTGATACCAACTTTAATAACCCGAACTAATCCATCCGGACATCGTCCATATTGATTACAAACGAATTACAATAGTTGATAACATTGCGAGGTACTTGACCTCTATATGATACATTTTACAAACGTTGCATTTATTCTTAAAAGGCAATCTAATATTACATCAAAAGTTAACATGTTCGCCTAACATTTCATATTGTCCAAATGACCTAGTCTCTAATGAACTTCATTGACTCGAATGCAACGTCCTTATATCATGGCTTAAATGGTCCCGAGTAGTATCCTTAATATGAGCTAATGCACAGCGGAAGACTTAATTCGTACCTGAGAAAAACATGCTTTAAAACGTCAACATAAAGTTGGTGAGATATATAGGTTTGATGCTAGCAGTGTTATAACAATGGACCACAAGATTTCATATTTATAAACATAATACACTCGCAAGTGTATGTAAAGCATTCTAAGTGGTTGAGCACCTGGTAACCATACTTAACATTTAATCACGTCGCATATTCCCTTTAATATGAAATCTTACTACACCGTACCATGTGTAGTCACGAAACGAAGTACTGTGCAACCGTTGAAAACTGGTCGTCCAGCCCGGTTGGGGTTGTCAGGCCCGATAGATCTATCAACAGGATTCGCGTTTACAATACCGCTGTAAATATTAGTTACCAAGCTACAGGGAAGTATGCCAGTGGTACAACTCAACGTAGAATATGTAGTGACCCGAAATTTTCCATGTTTATATATATTAATTGAGATTGATATTTACATGATTAAATGTTTCCAACATGTTAAGCAATCAAACTTGTTAAGACTTGATTAATTGAAATAGGTTTCATATAGACAATTGACCACCCAAGTTGACCGGTGATTCACGAACGTTAAAACTTGTAAAAAAACTATATGATGACATATATATGGTTATATGTATAGTTAACATGATATTATGATAAGTAAACATATCATTAATTATATTAACAATGAACTACATATGTAAAAACAAGACTACTAACTTAATGATTTTGAAACGAGACATATATGTAACGTTTATCGTTGTAACGACATTTAATGTATATATATCATATTAAGAGATATTCGTACATCATAATATCATGATAATATAATAATTTAAAATCTCTTTTGATATTATAAACATTGGGTTAACAACATTTAACAAGATCGTTAACCTAAAGGTTTCAAAACAACACTTACATGTAACGACTAACGATGACTTAACGACTCAGTTAAAATGTATATACATGTAGTGTTTTAATATGTATTTATACACTTTTGAAAGACTTCAATACACTTATCAAAATACTTCTACTTAACAAAAATGCTTACAATTACATTCTCGTTCAGTTTCATCAACAATTCTACTCGTATGCACCCGTATTCGTACTCATACAATACACAGCTTTTAGATGTATGTACTATTGGTATATACACTCCAATGATCAGCTCTTAGCAGCCCATGTGAGTCACCTAACACATGTGGGAACCATCATTTGGCAACTAGCATGAAATATCTCATAAGATTACAAAAATATGAGTAATCATTCATGACTTATTTACATGAAAACAAAATTACATATCCTTTATATCTAATCCATACACCAACGACCAAAAACACCTACAAACACTTTCATTCTTCAATTTTCTTCATCTAATTGAACTCTCTCAAGTTCTATCTTCAAGTTCTAAGTGTTCTTCATAAATTCCAAAAGTTCTAGTTTCATAAAATCAAGAATACTTTCAAGTTTGCTAGCTCACTTCCAATCTTGTAAGGTGATCATCCAACCTCAAGAAATCTTTGTTTCTTACAGTAGGTTATCATTCTAATACAAGGTAATAATCATATTCAAACTTTGGTTCAATTTCTATAACTATAACAATCTTATTTCAAGTGATGATCTTACTTGAACTTGTTTTCGTGTCATGATTTTGCTTCAAGAACTTTGAGCCATCCAAGGATCCATTGAAGCTAGGTCCATTTTTCTCTTTTCCAGTAGGTTCATCCAAGGAACTTAAGGTAGTAATGATGTTCATAACATCATTCGATTCATACATATAAAGCTATCTTATTCGAAGGTTTAAACTTGTAATCACTAGAACATAGTTTAGTTAATTCTAAACTTGTTCGCAAACAAAAGTTAATCCTTCTAACTTGACTTTTAAAATCAACTAAACACATGTTCTATATCTATATGATATGCTAACTTAATGATTTAAAACCTGGAAACACGAAAAACACCGTAAAACCGGATTTACGCCGTCGTAGTAACACCGCGGGCTGTTTTGGGTTAGTTAATTAAAAACTATGATAAACTTTGATTTAAAAGTTGTTATTCTGAGAAAATGATTTTTATTATGAACATGAAACTATATCCAAAAATTATGGTTAAACTCAAAGTGGAAGTATGTTTTCTAAAATGGTCATCTAGACGTCGTTCTTTCGACTGAAATGACTACCTTTACAAAAACGACTTGTAACTTATTTTTCCGACTAGAAACCTATACTTTTTTTGTTTAGATTCATAAAATAGAGTTCAATATGAAACCATAGCAATTTGATTCACTCAAAACGGATTTAAAATGAAGAAGTTATGGGTAAAACAAGATTGGATAATTTTTCTCATTTTAGCTACGTGAAAATTGGTAACAAATCTATTCCAACCATAACTTAATCAACTTGTATTATATATTATGTAATCTTGAGATACCATAGACACGTATACAATGTTTCGACCTATCATGTCGACACATCTATATATATTTCGGAACAACCATAGACACTCTATATGTGAATGTTGGAGTTAGCTATACAGGGTTGAGGTTGATTCCAAAATATATATAGTTTGAGTTGTGATCAATACTGAGATACGTATACACTGGGTCGTGGATTGATTCAAGATAATATTTATCGATTTATTTCTGTACATCTAACTGTGGACAAC
The DNA here is from genome assembly GCF_046630445.1 of Rutidosis leptorrhynchoides. Lineage (NCBI taxonomy): Eukaryota > Viridiplantae > Streptophyta > Magnoliopsida > Asterales > Asteraceae > Rutidosis > Rutidosis leptorrhynchoides. The sequence continues at coordinate 252,676,624 of NC_092343.1, forward strand.
TAGTTGTAGGTTACTAACGAGGACAGCTGACTTAATAAACTTAAAACATCAAAATATATTAAAAATGTTGTAAATATATTTTGAACATACTTTGATATATATGTATATATTGTTATAGGTTCGTGAATCAACCAGTGGCCAAGTCTTACTTCCCGACGAAGTAAAAATCTGTGAAAGTGAGTTATAGTCCCACTTTTAAAATCTAATATTTTTGGGATGAGAATACATGCAGGTTTTATAAATGATTTACAAAATAGACACAAGTACGTGAAATTACATTCTATGGTTGAATTATCAAAATCGAATATGCCCCTTTTTATTAAGTCTGGTAATCTAAGAATTAGGGAACAGACACCCTAATTGACGCGAATCCTAAAGATAGATCTATTGGGCCTAACAAACCCCATCCAAAGTACCGGATGCTTTAGTACTTCGAAATTTATATCATATCCGAAGGGTGTCCCGGAATGATGGGGATATTCTTATATATGCATCTTGTTATTGTCGGTTACCAGGTGTTCACCATATGAATGATTTTTATCTCTATGTATGGGATGTGTATTGAAATATGAAATCTTGTGGTCTATTGTTACGATTTGATATATATAGGTTAAACCTATAACTCACCAACATTTTTGTTGACGTTTTAAGCATGTTTATTCTCAGGTGATTATTAAGAGCTTCCGCTGTCGCATACTTAAATAAGGACAAGATTTGGAGTCCATGCTTGTATGATATTGTGTAAAAACTGCATTCAAGGAACTTATTTTGTTGTAACATATTTGTGTTGTAAACCATTATGTAATGGTCGTGTGTAAACAGGATATTTTAGATTATCATTATTTGATAATCTACGTAAAGCTTTTTAAACCTTTATTGATGAAATAAAGGTTATGGTTTGTTTAAAAATGAATGCAGTCTTTGAAAAACGTCTCATATAGAGGTCAAAACCTCGCAACGAAATCAATTAATATGGAACGTTTTTAATCAATAAGAACGGGACATTTCAGTTGGTATCCGAGCGTTGGTCTTAGAGAACCAGAATTTTGCATTAGTGTGTCTTATCGAGTTTGTTAGGATGCATTAGTGAGTCTGGACTTCGACCGTGTTTACTTGAAAAATGATTGCTTAACAAATTTTGTTGGAAACTATATATTTTTAACATGTGAATATTATGTGATATATTAATCTCTTAACGCGTTTGATATTATGTGATAGATGTCTACCTCTAGAACAAGTCCCATTGACTCACCTAATAATAATGAAGAGTCAAATGTAAATTGGAATGATTTGTGGACTGATTCACAAGTTCCCGAAGAGGAACCGGAAGAAGAGTCGGAACCGGAAGAAGAATCGGAACCGGAAGAAGAATCGGAACCGGATGAAGAAATAGAACCGGTGGGGGAAATAATAAAACGGTTAAGTAAAAGAAAATCCTCAACTAACCGACCAAAGTTAATTATGGTCAATGGTGTTTCCGCCAAGGAAGCAAAATATTGGGAGGATTACCAATTCTCCGATGAATCGGATTCCGACGAGAATTCCGATGATGTTATAGAAATTACCCCAACTGAATTTAAAAAGGCAAAAGAAAATAATAAGGGAAAGGGCATAAAAATAGAGAAATCTAATTCCAACCCCGATGAACTTTATATGTATCGTCAACCCCCGAAGTCCTTAAGTTGTAACAATGACCCGGGAACCTCTAAACCACCAGGTTTTTCTAAACCAATGTGGATCACGACGGCTCGTATTAGGGGAACATCATATATCCCTAGAAACTTGGCAAAACGAACCAAAACCGAAGAAGAAGAAACGAGCGAGTCGGAATAAGATAGTTGTATTCGTGTGGTGTAATATATGTAATATAGTGTTCGTATGCTTTATGATATATGTAAAAATTGCTTGTATTAATAAGTATTTTTTTATGAATCTAACTCTTGTCTATTTTACAGTTTAAAAACACAAAATGGATAGACAACCCAATATTTTAAGAGACCTACCCGGAGACATGATTGATGAAATCTTGTCTAGAGTCGGCCAGAATTCCTCGGCACAACTTTTTAAGGCGAGATCAGTTTGTAAGACATTCGAAGAACGTTCCAAGAATGTCTTGGTTTATAAGAGACTTTCGTTTGAAAGATGGGGGATATCACATTGGGAAACCCATAAGTTACGATGTGTTTACTTTGACGCATATATTGCGGGGAACCCAAATGCTATTTTACGCAACGGGTTAAGAAATTATTTTGACTCAATATATCCGAATATTGGACTTCGTGATTTAGAAAAAGCGGCTAACATGCAACATAAAGAAGCATGTTATGCTTACGGATTAGTAATGTTCGCTTCTCACCAAAGTGAGAACAAGAACATCGGGCTACAACTATTAAACAAAACGTTTCCACAAGTGACGGAGTCGGTAATTGGGGTAAGAAATGAGGTTTTTAGATTATTACGGGACTGTTGGACATTACGTAACCCTCGTCCCTTTGATGACGTTACAACACGCTGTCTTATCAACGGCCATAACGGTTATGTTGCACAAGACCAAGGATGGGAAGTAGTCCTAGTAAAACCAGAATGCATGACTTGTTTCTGGACGTATGAATTACGTGTCTTTATTGCCTTTGCTGAACGACTTGTGTACTAGCTAGAATTGTCTTCACAACTATCTTGTATCAAAGTTATTGTGTGCTATATTTCATGCTTTATGTAAAATAAGCGGTATTGTAAGTTTGTAAAATATTGTATAAAAGTTTGAACGCGAAATATTATTATAATCAGTTTTTCATATAGAATTGTAGTAGTTGAATTGTATATTAGCTACTAAGTATGAACTTAACGGGTAGGTACTACCCGAATTTAAACTTATAAAACGCTAATATGAAGAAAAAGCTTTTATAAATGAGTTCATATTATGCTACGAAATACTATTAACTACTCTTAATATTCTGTATGATTAACTTGTTCCATTTAATTATTTTGAAGGAAATGGCACCGACTACTCGACACACCGTGAATATGAATGAAGAGGAATTCCGTACTTTTCTAGCTTCAAACATAGCCGCAGTACAGGCTGCGCTACATACCAACAATAACCTTGGATCTAGCAGTACAGGAAATCGTGTAGGATGCACCTACAAAGAATTCACTGCCTGCAAACCTTTGGAATTTGATGGAACCGAAGGACCGATCGGATTGAAACGGTGGACCGAGAAGGTTGAATCGGTGTTTGCCATAAGTAAGTGTACTGAAGAGGACAAAGTGAAGTACGCTACGCATACCTTCACAGGTTCTGCGTTAACATGGTGGAATACCTATCTAGAGCAAGTGGGACAAGATGATGCGTACGCACTACCGTGGTCAGCATTCAAGCACTTGATGAACGAGAAGTACCGTCCCAGAACCGAGGTCAATAAGCTCAAGACAGAACTTAGAGGGTTACGAACCCAAGGATTTGATATTACCACGTACGAAAGACGATTCACAGAATTGTGCCTATTGTGTCCGGGAGCATTCGAAGATGAGGAAGAGAAGATCGACGCGTTTGTGAAAGGATTACCGGAAAGAATCCAAGAAGATATAAGTTCACACGAGCCCGCCTCCATACAACAGGCATGTAGAATGGCTCACAAACTAGTGAACCAGATTGAAGAAAGAATTAAAGAACAGACTGCTGAAGAGGCCAATGTGAAGCAAGTCAAAAGAAAGTGGGAGGAAAACGGTGATAAGAATCACCAATACAACAACAACAGCAATTACAACAATAATCGTAACAATTATCCCAACAATCGCAACATCAATCGCAACTACAACAAACGGCCCAACAACAACAACAACAACAACAGCAACTACAACAATCATCCCAACAACAATAATAACCGCAACAACAACAACAACAATCAGAAGCAACTATGCCAAAGGTGTGAAAAGAATCACTCGGGGTTCTGCACCAAATTTTGCAACAAGTGTAAAAGAAATGGTCATAGCGCGGCGAAGTGTGAGGTCTACGGACCAGGGGTTAATAGAACGAAAGGAACAAATGGTGTCGGAACGAGTAATGGCGGAGCAAGTAGTGTCGGAGCAAGTTATGCCAATGTAGTTTGTTATAAATGTGGAAAACCAGGCCACATTATTAGAAATTGCCCGAACCAGGAGAACACGAATGGACAAGGCCGTGGAAGAGTTTTCAATATTAATGCGGTAGAGGCACAGGAAGACCCGGAGCTTGTTACGGGTACGTTTCTTATTGACAATAAATCTGCTTACGTTTTATTTGATTCGGGTGCGGATAGAAGCTATATGAGTAGAGATTTTTGTGCTAAATTAAGTTGTCCATTGACGCCTTTGGATAGTAAATTTTTACTCGAATTAGCAAATGGTAAATTAATTTCAGCAGATAATATATGTCGGAATCGAGAAATTAAACTGGTTAGCGAAACATTTAAGATTGATTTGATACCAGTAGAGTTAGGGAGTTTTGATGTGATAATCGGTATGGACTGGTTGAAAGAAGTGAAAGCGGAGATCGTTTGTTACAAAAATGCAATTCGCATTATACGAGAAAAAGGAAAACCCTTAATGGTGTACGGAGAAAAGGGCAACACGAAGCTACATCTTATTAGTAATTTGAAGGCACAAAAACTAATAAGAAAAGGTTGCTATGCTGTTCTAGCACACGTCGAGAAAGTACAAACTGAAGAAAAGAGCATCAATGATGTTCCTATTGCAAAAGAATTTCCCGATGTATTTCCGAAAGAATTACCGGGATTACCCCCACATCGATCCGTTGAATTTCAAATAGATCTTGTACCAGGAGCTGCACCAATAGCTCGTGCTCCTTACAGACTCGCACCCAGCGAGATGAAAGAACTGCAAAGCCAATTACAAGAACTTTTAGAGCGTGGTTTCATTCGACCAAGCACATCACCGTGGGGAGCTCCTGTTTTGTTTGTCAAGAAGAAAGATGGTACATTCAGGTTGTGTATCGACTACCGAGAGTTGAACAAACTTACCATCAAGAACCGCTACCCACTACCGAGAATCGACGACTTATTTGATCAACTACAAGGCTCGTCTGTTTATTCAAAGATTGACTTACGTTCCGGGTATCATCAAATGCGGGTGAAAGAAGATGATATTCCAAAGACTGCTTTCAGAACACGTTACGGTCATTACGAGTTTATGGTCATGCCGTTTGGTTTAACTAATGCACCAGCTGTGTTCATGGACCTTATGAACCGAGTGTGTGGACCATACCTTGACAAGTTTGTCATTGTTTTCATTGATGACATACTTATTTACTCAAAGAATGACCAAGAACACGGTGAACATTTGAGAAAGGTGTTAGAAGTATTGAGGAAGGAAGAATTGTACGCTAAGTTTTCAAAGTGTGCATTTTGGTTGGAAGAAGTTCAATTCCTCGGTCACATAGTGAACAAAGAAGGTATTAAGGTGGATCCGGCAAAGATAGAAACTGTTGAAAAGTGGGAAACCCCGAAAACTCCGAAACACATACGCCAGTTTTTAGGACTAGCTGGTTACTACAGAAGGTTCATCCAAGACTTTTCCAGAATAGCAAAACCCTTGACTGCATTAACGCATAAAGGGAAGAAATTTGAATGGAATGATGAACAAGAGAAAGCGTTTCAGTTATTGAAGAAAAAGCTAACTACGGCACCTATATTGTCATTGCCTGAAGGGAATGATGATTTTGTGATTTATTGTGATGCATCAAAGCAAGGTCTCGGTTGTGTATTAATGCAACGAACGAAGGTGATTGCTTATGCGTCTAGACAATTGAAGATTCACGAACAAAATTATACGACGCATGATTTGGAATTAGGCGCGGTTGTTTTTGCATTAAAGACTTGGAGGCACTACTTATATGGGGTCAAAAGTATTATATATACCGACCACAAAAGTCTTCAACACATATTTAATCAGAAACAACTGAATATGAGGCAGCGTAGGTGGATTGAATTATTGAATGATTACGATTTTGAGATTCGTTACCACCCGGGGAAGGCAAATGTGGTAGCCGATGCCTTGAGCAGGAAGGATAGAGAACCCATTCGAGTAAAATCTATGAATATAATGATTCATAATAACATTACTACTCAAATAAAGGAGGCGCAACAAGGAGTTTTAAAAGAGGGAAATTTAAAGGATGAAATACCCAAAGGATCGGAGAAGCATCTTAATATTCGGGAAGACGGAACCCGGTATAGGGCTGAAAGGATTTGGGTACCAAAATTTGGAGATATGAGAGAAATGGTACTTAGAGAAGCTCATAAAACCAGATACTCAATACATCCTGGAACGGGGAAGATGTACAAGGATCTCAAGAAACATTTTTGGTGGCCGGGTATGAAAGCCGATGTTGCTAAATACGTAGGAGAATGTTTGACGTGTTCTAAGGTCAAAGCTGAGCATCAGAAACCATCAGGTCTACTTCAACAACCCGAAATCCCGGAATGGAAATGGGAAAACATTACCATGGATTTCATCACTAAATTGCCAAGGACTGCAAGTGGTTTTGATACTATTTGGGTAATAGTTGATCGTCTCACCAAATCAGCACACTTCCTACCAATAAGAGAAGATGACAAGATGGAGAAGTTAGCACGACTGTATTTGAAGGAAGTCGTCTCCAGACATGGAATACCAATCTCTATTATCTCTGATAGGGATGGCAGATTTATTTCAAGATTCTGGCAGACATTACAGCAAGCATTAGGAACTCGTCTAGACATGAGTACTGCCTATCATCCACAAACTGATGGGCAGAGCGAAAGGACGATACAAACGCTTGAAGACATGCTACGAGCATGTGTTATTGATTTCGGAAACAGTTGGGATCGACATCTACCGTTAGCAGAATTTTCCTACAACAACAGCTACCATTCAAGCATTGAGATGGCGCCGTTTGAAGCACTTTATGGTAGAAAGTGCAGGTCTCCGATTTGTTGGAGTGAGGTGGGGGATAGACAGATTACGGGTCCGGAGATTATACAAGAAACTACCGAGAAGATCATCCAAATTCAACAACGGTTGAAAACCGCCCAAAGTCGACAAAAGAGCTACGCTGACATTAAAAGAAAAGATATAGAATTTGAAATTGGAGAGATGGTCATGCTTAAAGTTTCACCTTGGAAAGGCGTTGTTCGATTTGGTAAACGAGGGAAATTAAATCCAAGGTATATTGGACCATTCAAGATTATTGATCGTGTCGGACCAGTAGCTTACCGACTTGAGTTACCTCAACAACTCGCGGCTGTACATAACACTTTCCACGTCTCGAATTTGAAGAAATGTTTTGCTAAAGAAGATCTCACTATTCCGTTAGATGAAATCCAAATCAACGAAAAACTCCAATTCATCGAAGAACCCGTCGAAATAATGGATCGTGAGGTTAAAAGACTTAAGCAAAACAAGATACCAATTGTTAAGGTTCGATGGAATGCTCGTAGAGGACCCGAGTTCACCTGGGAGCGTGAAGATCAGATGAAGAAGAAATACCCGCATCTATTTCCAGAAGATTCGTCAACACCTTCAACAGCTTAAAATTTCGGGACGAAATTTATTTAACGGGTAGGTACTGTAGTGACCCGAAATTTTCCATGTTTATATATATTAATTGAGATTGATATTTACATGATTAAATGTTTCCAACATGTTAAGCAATCAAACTTGTTAAGACTTGATTAATTGAAATAGGTTTCATATAGACAATTGACCACCCAAGTTGACCGGTGATTCACGAACGTTAAAACTTGTAAAAAAACTATATGATGACATATATATGGTTATATGTATAGTTAACATGATATTATGATAAGTAAACATATCATTAATTATATTAACAATGAACTACATATGTAAAAACAAGACTACTAACTTAATGATTTTGAAACGAGACATATATGTAACGTTTATCGTTGTAACGACATTTAATGTATATATATCATATTAAGAGATATTCGTACATCATAATATCATGATAATATAATAATTTAAAATCTCTTTTGATATTATAAACATTGGGTTAACAACATTTAACAAGATCGTTAACCTAAAGGTTTCAAAACAACACTTACATGTAACGACTAACGATGACTTAACGACTCAGTTAAAATGTATATACATGTAGTGTTTTAATATGTATTTATACACTTTTGAAAGACTTCAATACACTTATCAAAATACTTCTACTTAACAAAAATGCTTACAATTACATTCTCGTTCAGTTTCATCAACAATTCTACTCGTATGCACCCGTATTCGTACTCATACAATACACAGCTTTTAGATGTATGTACTATTGGTATATACACTCCAATGATCAGCTCTTAGCAGCCCATGTGAGTCACCTAACACATGTGGGAACCATCATTTGGCAACTAGCATGAAATATCTCATAAGATTACAAAAATATGAGTAATCATTCATGACTTATTTACATGAAAACAAAATTACATATCCTTTATATCTAATCCATACACCAACGACCAAAAACACCTACAAACACTTTCATTCTTCAATTTTCTTCATCTAATTGAACTCTCTCAAGTTCTATCTTCAAGTTCTAAGTGTTCTTCATAAATTCCAAAAGTTCTAGTTTCATAAAATCAAGAATACTTTCAAGTTTGCTAGCTCACTTCCAATCTTGTAAGGTGATCATCCAACCTCAAGAAATCTTTGTTTCTTACAGTAGGTTATCATTCTAATACAAGGTAATAATCATATTCAAACTTTGGTTCAATTTCTATAACTATAACAATCTTATTTCAAGTGATGATCTTACTTGAACTTGTTTTCGTGTCATGATTTTGCTTCAAGAACTTTGAGCCATCCAAGGATCCATTGAAGCTAGGTCCATTTTTCTCTTTTCCAGTAGGTTCATCCAAGGAACTTAAGGTAGTAATGATGTTCATAACATCATTCGATTCATACATATAAAGCTATCTTATTCGAAGGTTTAAACTTGTAATCACTAGAACATAGTTTAGTTAATTCTAAACTTGTTCGCAAACAAAAGTTAATCCTTCTAACTTGACTTTTAAAATCAACTAAACACATGTTCTATATCTATATGATATGCTAACTTAATGATTTAAAACCTGGAAACACGAAAAACACCGTAAAACCGGATTTACGCCGTCGTAGTAACACCGCGGGCTGTTTTGGGTTAGTTAATTAAAAACTATGATAAACTTTGATTTAAAAGTTGTTATTCTGAGAAAATGATTTTTATTATGAACATGAAACTATATCCAAAAATTATGGTTAAACTCAAAGTGGAAGTATGTTTTCTAAAATGGTCATCTAGACGTCGTTCTTTCGACTGAAATGACTACCTTTACAAAAACGACTTGTAACTTATTTTTCCGACTAGAAACCTATACTTTTTTTGTTTAGATTCATAAAATAGAGTTCAATATGAAACCATAGCAATTTGATTCACTCAAAACGGATTTAAAATGAAGAAGTTATGGGTAAAACAAGATTGGATAATTTTTCTCATTTTAGCTACGTGAAAATTGGTAACAAATCTATTCCAACCATAACTTAATCAACTTGTATTATATATTATGTAATCTTGAGATACCATAGACACGTATACAATGTTTCGACCTATCATGTCGACACATCTATATATATTTCGGAACAACCATAGACACTCTATATGTGAATGTTGGAGTTAGCTATACAGGGTTGAGGTTGATTCCAAAATATATATAGTTTGAGTTGTGATCAATACTGAGATACGTATACACTGGGTCGTGGATTGATTCAAGATAATATTTATCGATTTATTTCTGTACATCTAACTGTGGACAACTAGTTGTAGGTTACTAACGAGGACAGCTGACTTAATAAACTTAAAACATCAAAATATATTAAAAATGTTGTAAATATATTTTGAACATACTTTGATATATATGTATATATTGTTATAGGTTCGTGAATCAACCAGTGGCCAAGTCTTACTTCCCGACGAAGTAAAAATCTGTGAAAGTGAGTTATAGTCCCACTTTTAAAATCTAATATTTTTGGGATGAGAATACATGCAGGTTTTATAAATGATTTACAAAATAGACACAAGTACGTGAAATTACATTCTATGGTTGAATTATCAAAATCGAATATGCCCCTTTTTATTAAGTCTGGTAATCTAAGAATTAGGGAACAGACACCCTAATTGACGCGAATCCTAAAGATAGATCTATTGGGCCTAACAAACCCCATCCAAAGTACCGGATGCTTTAGTACTTCGAAATTTATATCATATCCGAAGGGTGTCCCGGAATGATGGGGATATTCTTATATATGCATCTTGTTATTGTCGGTTACCAGGTGTTCACCATATGAATGATTTTTATCTCTATGTATGGGATGTGTATTGAAATATGAAATCTTGTGGTCTATTGTTACGATTTGATATATATAGGTTAAACCTATAACTCACCAACATTTTTGTTGACGTTTTAAGCATGTTTATTCTCAGGTGATTATTAAGAGCTTCCGCTGTCGCATACTTAAATAAGGACAAGATTTGGAGTCCATGCTTGTATGATATTGTGTAAAAACTGCATTCAAGGAACTTATTTTGTTGTAACATATTTGTGTTGTAAACCATTATGTAATGGTCGTGTGTAAACAGGATATTTTAGATTATCATTATTTGATAATCTACGTAAAGCTTTTTAAACCTTTATTGATGAAATAAAGGTTATGGTTTGTTTAAAAATGAATGCAGTCTTTGAAAAACGTCTCATATAGAGGTCAAAACCTCGCAACGAAATCAATTAATATGGAACGTTTTTAATCAATAAGAACGGGACATTTCAGAATATATTTTTCAGTTACTTGTGTCCATAACGTAAAACATAAAATACATGTATTCTCATCCCGAAATATTTAGAGTTTAAAAGTGGGACTATATACTCACCTAATGTATTTTGTAGCAAAAATACATATAACACCATTGGTAACTTATAAGGTTGGCCTTCGATTCACGAACCTAATTAATTATATATATTTACATATAGATTAATACCTATTTAACAATTAAGATCGAATCATTGTGTATCCCACTCCTGATGCTCGAGACTTATTTGCAAAAGTTAATAAAATTTTATTTGACTCAAAATGACTTACAAAAATTTATACATAAGTAAATATTGTCAATTTTTATATTTACAATATTTATAATTCATTTATACTACGTTATATGTCAAATTATAATAAAAAGGATATAAACATAATTTTTATTTTTAAATATATTTTTAAATAATAAATTTAATGTTAATAATGTTAATAAAAATGGAAACTTTATAATCTTAAATGATCAAAATATTATTTTTATAGTTTTAAACTAAATAATAATTTTAATTGTAACAAAAATAATAAATTGGATAGTTTTGAATAAAAATATTAATCATTTTTAGTTACTAACATAAATACTCATAATAATAATCATAATAATAATAACAATATTAATAATTTCAAAAATAATAATTTTACAGTTATTGATAAAAATATTAGTTATTAATAATAATAAAAATCATAATAATTTTTAATGATAGTAATTATAGTAATAACGATAATTTTAACAACAACATAAAAATATTCATTTTTAATAATTTGTATAGAAGTTCAATTGGCTATAATTTCAAATCCGTCCGTCGAATCCATTCGACATCTAAATGAATAGTTTATAGTTTTTCGCCACCTTTTCAAAAACATATAATTCATATATCTTTACTTAACCACAAGAGTAATTAATTCAGATTCTATCCTAAATTATATTTTGACAAAATAAATACACGAACATGCACAATTCTAAATTCTCGAGCACTTGTCAGGGATACACTAAAAATAAATAAAAGTTAAGTTTAGAGTGCTCACGTATCAATATTGAGATTCAATATTGCAGGAAGATATATAAACACAACGGAGATGATAAACACTAGTTTAGCTCACGGGCAAAACCCCTGATCCATACCCATAACTTCCATAGATTTGACTCATAATCACCTTAAACTTATCCCATTCATGAAACCAGTTTTGGAACACTTGGGCAGAACCCCGTCATACTAATGGTACTTCTAATCTTAAGATTAATAACTATATTAATCTTAATCTTTGATATTAGTAAAAATAATAATTATAAGAATTTTAATATTAATATTAATAATATAAATAAAATTGATAAGTACTACGGAGTATTATTATAGGAGAGAAACAGAAAGAAAAAAAAAAATAAGTTTTAGTCAAAAATTAGATAAACGTCCGATTTTTTATAGGCAAAATGATCCACCTACTCCCAACATTACACGTTTCGTGTAGATAAGTACACGATTCGTGTAAGGTGTCTTCACAAAAGTTGTAGATTTTTGAGTTACGGTCGTTTGGACACCAGGATCACCTTTTTCCGAGTCCGAATGAATTAGTTATGATTTTTCTCGTGCAAGTGCGCAGGTTTAGTGATTTCCAATGTTTTAACTTGAAATCTTGTGATAAAATGTTGTAGTCTTTTGGTGCTCATTAAAAATCTTTATTTTATCTTTATTTTTATTTTTATATCATTGAAAATCTATAAAAATATTTTATAATCAAATTCTATTATATCGGAAAAATGTGTTCGTTGTTTAACTAAGTGTTTTTTAAATACAAAACATTTTATATTTAGTTAAAGACTATATTTAATCATTTTATAAAATACATAAATATATAGTTAATAAACACGCTTTATTTAAATATTTATTTTTATTAAAATCACGGACCGTTATCATTTACAATTTGTCAAAAGGTTTCTAGAAAAAAATTTCAACTTTTAAGATAACGTTAAAAATCTTTATTTTATTAAAATGGCTTGTTTAATAATTTGACAAAGATAGTTTCAGATATTTATAAAATTATATTATCTTTTACAATTGTCGATATCTATAGTAATCTTATATCAAAACCTAATATTACATATCTAATACTTTGTTATCGTTAACTATAAGTATATAACACATATACACATAAACGTTCGTGAATCGTCAGGCTTGGTCAAGAAGGTAACTAATCATCCAAATAAAGATTTCAGACTTCCTAGACTCAACATTAAGGTTTCTGCTTATCGTGTCGGAAATATATAGAGTTTAGGGTTTAAATTTGGTCGGAAATTTCCGGGTCGTTACAGTTAGCACGACTGTATTTGAAGGAAGTCGTCTCCAGACATGGAATACCAATCTCTATTATCTCTGATAGGGATGGTAGATTTATTTCAAGATTCTGGTAGACATTACAGCAAGCATTAGGAACTCGTCTAGACATGAGTACTGCCTATCATCCACAAACTGATGGACAGAGCGAAAGGACGATACAAATGCTTGAAGACATGCTACGAGCATGTGTTATTGATTTCGGAAACAGTTGGGATCGACATCTACCGTTAGCAGAATTTTCCTACAACAACAGCTACCATTCAAGCATTGAGATGGCGCCGTTTGAAGCACTTTATGGTAGAAAGTGCAGGTCTCCAATTTGTTGGAGTGAAGTGGGGGATAGACAGATTACGGGTCCAGAGATTATACAAGAAACTACCGAGAAGATCATCCAAATTCAACAACGGTTGAAAACCGCCCAAAGTCGATAAAAGAGCTACGCTGACATTAAAAGAAAAGATATAGAATTTGAAATTGGAGAGATGGTCATGCTTAAAGTTGCACCTTGGAAAGGCGTTGTTCGATTTGGTAAACGAGGGAAATTAAATCCAAGGTATATTGGACCATTCAAGATTATTGATCGTGTCGGACCAGTAGCTTACCGACTTGAGTTACCTCAACAACTCGCGGCTGTACATAACACTTTCCACGTCTCGAATTTGAAGAAATGTTTTGCTAAAGAAGATCTCACTATTCCGTTAGATGAAATCCACATCAACAAAAAACTTCAATTCATCGAAGAACCCGTCGAAATAATGGATCGTGAGGTTAAAAGACTTAAGCAAAACAAGATACCAATTGTTAAGGTTCGATGGAATGCTCGTAGAGGACCCGATTTCACCTGGGAGCGTGAAGATCAGATGAAGAAGAAATACCCGCATCTATTTCCAGAAGATTCGTCAACACCTTCAACAGCTTAAAATTTCGGGACGAAATTTATTTAACGGGTAGGTACTGTAGTGACCCGAACTTTTCCATGTTTATATATATTAATTGAGATTGATATTTAAATGATTAAATGTTTCCAACATGTTAAGCAATCAAACTTGTTAAGACTTGATTAATTGAAATATGTTTCATATAGACAATTGACCACCCAAGTTGACCGGTGATTCACGAACGTTAAAACTTGTAAAAACTATATGATGACATATATATGGATATATATATAGTTAACATGATACTATGATAAGTAAACATATCATTAAGTATATTAACAATGAACTACATATGTAAAAACAAGACTACTAACTTAATGATTTTTAAACGAGACATATATGTAACGATTATCGTTGTAAAGACATTTAATGTATATATATCATATTAAGAGATATTCATACATGATAATATCATGATAATATAATAATTTAAAATCTCATTTGATATTATAAACATTGGGTTAACAACATTTAACAAGATCGTTAACCTAAAGGTTTCAAAACAACACTTACATGTAACGACTAACGATGACTTAACGACTCAGTTAAAATGTATATACATGTAGTGTTTTAATATGTATTTATACACTTTTGAAAGACTTCAATACACTTATCAAAATACTTCTACTTAACAAAAATGCTTACAATTACATCCTCGTTCAGTTTCATCAACAATTCTACTCGTATGCACCCGTATTCGTACTCGTACAATACACAGCTTTTAGATGTATGTACTATTGGTATATACACTCCAATGATCAGCTCTTAGCAGCCCATGTGAGTCACCTAACACATGTGGGAACCATCATCTGGCAACTAGCATGAAATATCTCATAAAATTACAAAAATATGAGTAATCATTCATGACTTATTTACATGAAAACAAAATTACATATCCTTTATATCTAATCCATACACCAACGACCAAAAACACCTACAAACACTTTCATTCTTCAATTTTTTCATCTAATTGATCTCTCTCAAGTTCTATTTTCAAGTTCTAAGTGTTCTTCATAAATTCTACAAGTTCTAGTTACATAAAATCAAGAATACTTTCAAGTTTGCTAGCTCACTTCCAATCTTGTAAGGTGATCATCCAACCTCAAGAAATCTTTTTTTTTTACAGTAGGTTATCATTCTAATACAAGGTAATAATCATATTCAAACTTTGGTTCAATTTCTATAACTATAACAATCTTATTTCAAGTGATGATCTTACTTGAACTTGTTTTCGTGTCATGATTCTGCTTCAAGAACTTCGAGCCATCCAAGGATCCGTTGAAGCTAGATCCATTTTTCACTTTTCCAGTAGGTTTATCCAAGGAACTTAAGGTAGTAATGATGTTCATAACATCATTCGATTCATACATATAAAGCTATCTTATTCGAAGGTTTAAACTTGTAATCACTAGAACATAGTTTAGTTAATTCTAAACTTGTTCGCAAACAAAAGTTAATCCTTCTAATTTGACTTTTAAAATCAACTAAACACATGTTCTATATCTATATGATATGCTAACTTAATGATTTAAAACCTGGAAACACGAAAAACACCGTAAAACCGGATTTACGCCGTCGTAGTAACACCGCAGGCTGTTTTGGGTTAGTTAATTAAAAACTATGATAAACTTTGATTTAAAAGTTGTTATTCTGAGAAAATGATTTTTATTATGAACATGAAACTATATCCAAAAATTATGGTTAAACTCAAAGTGGAAGTATGTTTTCTAAAATGGTCATCTAGACGCCGTTCTTTCGACTGAAATGACTACCTTTACAAAAACGACTTGTAACTTATTTTTCCGACTATAAACCTATACTTTTTCTGTTTAGATTCATAAAATAGAGTTCAATATGAAACCATAGCAATTTGATTCACTCAAAACGGATTTAAAATGAAGAAGTTATGGGTAAAACAAGATTGGATAATTTTTCTCATTTTAGCTACGTGAAAATTGGTAACAAATCTATTCCAACCATAACTTAATCAACTTGTATTGTATATTATGTAATCTTGAGATACCATAGACACGTATACAATGTTTCGACCTATCATGTCGACACATCTATATATATTTCGGAACAACCATAGACACTCTATATGTGAATGTTGGAGTTAGCTATACAGGGTTGAGGTTGATTCCAAAATATATATAGTTTGAGTTGTGATCAATACTGAGATACGTATACACTGGGTCGTGGATTGATTCAAGATAATATTTATCGATTTATTTCTGTACATCTAACTGTGGACAACTAGTTGTAGGTTACTAACGAGGACAGCTGACTTAATAAACTTAAAACATCAAAATATATTAAAAGTGTTGTAAATATATTTTGAACATACTTTGATATATATGTATATATTGTTATAGGTTCGTGAATCAACCAGTGGCCAAGTCTTACTTCCCGACGAAGTAAAAATCTGTGAAAGTGAGTTATAGTCCCACTTTTAAAATCTAATATTTTTGGGATGAGAATACATGCAGGTTTTATAAATGATTTACAAAATAGACACAAGTACGTGAAACTACATTCTATGGTTGAATTATCGAAATCGAATATGCCCCTTTTTATTAAGTCTGGTAATCTAAGAATTAGGGAACAGACACCCTAATTGACGCGAATCCTAAAGATAGATCTATTGGGCCCAACAAGCCCCATCCAAAGTACCGGATGCTTTAGTACTTCGAAATTTATATCATATCCGAAGGGTGTCCCGGAATGATGGGGATATTTTTATATATGCATCTTGTTAATGCCGGTTACCAGGTGTTCACCATATGAATGATTTTTATCTCTATGTATGGGATGTGTATTGAAATATGAAATCTTGTGGTCTATTATTATGATTTGATATATATAGGTTAAACCTATAACTCACCAACATTTTTGTTGACGTTTTAAGCATGTTTATTCTCAGGTAATTATTAAGAGCTTCCGCTATCGCATACTTAAATAAGGACGAGATTTGGAGTCCATGCTTGTATGATATTGTGTAAAAACTGCATTCAAGAAACTTATTTTGTTGTAACATATTTGTATTGTAAACCATTATGTAATGGTCGTGTGTAAACAGGATATTTTAGATTATCATTATTTGATAATCTACGTAAAGCTTTTTAAACCTTTATTGATGAAATAAAGGTTATGGTTTGTTTTAAAATGAATACAATCTTTGAAAAACGTCTCATATAGAGGTCAAAACCTCGCAACGAAATCAATTAATATGGAACGTTTTTAATCAATAAGAACGGGACGTTTCAGCGTTGGCATGCTCATCGAAGTCATGTTTGTGCGACGATGCCCGCCTAGCTTATGGTTGATCGTCATGTCTTGGTGAAAAGTGAACCTTATTTCGTTGCCCTGATGGTCGGAGTCGTGCTCGGGCGATGGTTGTTGCCCGATTCGATGGTAACCCTGGACGAAAAATCATAGTAAAAAAGGGGGTGCAACACCAGGACTTCCCAGGGGGTCACCCATCCTAGTACTACTCTCGCCCAAGCACGCTTAACTGTGGAGTTCTGATGGGATCCGGTGCGTTAGTGCTGGTATGATCGCACTCGAAATAAATGTCCCTTTTTAATCCTTTATAGCTAACTTACCTTGCCTACCATGGGTGGTCACACCTACCCTGAATTTCCATGATGTACCACGACTCGACTCGAAGCTCACACCTTAAGAAGGGTTCGGGTGACATGGCGAAAACTCGTTAGAGATGTATAATGTTCTAGATCGAGTCTAGACACGCGAGTGATCTCGGATGTGGTTGTCGAAAGTCGACGTATAATGGTGTCGGACTTGGTTCTCGGTCGATACTACGAAATCTCCAACGTATAATGTTCCCGGTCGATACTAACCACTCACGTATCGACTGTGGTTGACATAAGGGACCTCCATCGTATAATGTTCTCGGTCGATTAAGTGTCGGATGAGGTGGTCGAAAGCCGGTTTCGACATCAAGACCTTACAATGTACATACCAACTATACAAGGTTTCACGGAAACCCAAATCACTTCATGCGCACTTTAACCATCAGGCGCACCTCGGTCGCCAGAAACCAAGGCTAGCCCAAACTCCGCAGCTCAGAATGACATGCCAATGAAACTTCGGAACCCGAGAATCAATTTTTTTCATCAAACGTAAGATTCGTGCAAAATTTCGGGTCGATCTGACATGATTTGAGCACTGTATGAAAAATTATGACTCCTCAGAA
>NC_092343.1:252705000-252737500 GCF_046630445.1 Rutidosis leptorrhynchoides
TTATGATAAGTAAACATATCATTAATTATATTAACAATGAACTACATATGTAAAAACAAGACTACTAACTTAATGATTTTGAAACGAGACATATATGTAACGTTTATCGTTGTAACGACATTTAATGTATATATATCATATTAAGAGATATTCGTACATCATAATATCATGATAATATAATAATTTAAAATCTCTTTTGATATTATAAACATTGGGTTAACAACATTTAACAAGATCGTTAACCTAAAGGTTTCAAAACAACACTTACATGTAACGACTAACGATGACTTAACGACTCAGTTAAAATGTATATACATGTAGTGTTTTAATATGTATTTATACACTTTTGAAAGACTTCAATACACTTATCAAAATACTTCTACTTAACAAAAATGCTTACAATTACATTCTCGTTCAGTTTCATCAACAATTCTACTCGTATGCACCCGTATTCGTACTCGTACAATACACAGCTTTTAGATGTATGTACTATTGGTATATACACTCCAATGATCAGCTCTTAGCAGCCCATGTGAGTCACCTAACACATGTGGGAACCATCATTTGGCAACTAGCATGAAATATCTCATAAGATTACAAAAATATGAGTAATCATTCATGACTTATTTACATGAAAACAAAATTACATATCCTTTATATCTAATCCATACACCAACGACCAAAAACACCTACAAACACTTTCATTCTTCAATTTTCTTCATCTAATTGAACTCTCTCAAGTTCTATCTTCAAGTTCTAAGTGTTCTTCATAAATTCCAAAAGTTCTAGTTTCATAAAATCAAGAATACTTTCAAGTTTGCTAGCTCACTTCCAATCTTGTAAGGTGATCATCCAACCTCAAGAAATCTTTGTTTCTTACAGTAGGTTATCATTCTAATACAAGGTAATAATCATATTCAAACTTTGGTTCAATTTCTATAACTATAACAATCTTATTTCAAGTGATGATCTTACTTGAACTTGTTTTCGTGTCATGATTTTGCTTCAAGAACTTTGAGCCATCCAAGGATCCATTGAAGCTAGATCCATTTTTCTCTTTTCCAGTAGGTTCATCCAAGGAACTTAAGGTAGTAATGATGTTCATAACATCATTCGATTCATACATATAAAGCTATCTTATTCGAAGGTTTAAACTTGTAATCACTAGAACATAGTTTAGTTAATTCTAAACTTGTTCGCAAACAAAAGTTAATCCTTCTAACTTGACTTTTAAAATCAACTAAACACATGTTCTATATCTATATGATATGCTAACTTAATGATTTAAAACCTGGAAACACGAAAAACACCGTAAAACCGGATTTACGCCGTCGTAGTAACACCGCGGGCTGTTTTGGGTTAGTTAATTAAAAACTATGATAAACTTTGATTTAAAAGTTGTTATTCTGAGAAAATGATTTTTATTATGAACATGAAACTATATCCAAAAATTATGGTTAAACTCAAAGTGGAAGTATGTTTTCTAAAATGGTCATCTAGACGTCGTTCTTTCGACTGAAATGACTACCTTTACAAAAACGACTTGTAACTTATTTTTCCGACTAGAAACCTATACTTTTTTTGTTTAGATTCATAAAATAGAGTTCAATATGAAACCATAGCAATTTGATTCACTCAAAACGGATTTAAAATGAAGAAGTTATGGGTAAAACAAGATTGGATAATTTTTCTCATTTTAGCTACGTGAAAATTGGTAACAAATCTATTCCAACCATAACTTAATCAACTTGTTTTATATATTATGTAATCTTGAGATACCATAGACACGTATACAATGTTTCGACCTATCATGTCGACACATCTATATATATTTCGGAACAACCATAGACACTCTATATGTGAATGTTGGAGTTAGCTATACAGGGTTGAGGTTGATTCCAAAATATATATAGTTTGAGTTGTGATCAATACTGAGATACGTATACACTGGGTCGTGGATTGATTCAAGATAATATTTATCGATTTATTTCTGTACATCTAACTGTGGACAACTAGTTGTAGGTTACTAACGAGGACAGCTGACTTAATAAACTTAAAACATCAAAATATATTAAAAGTGTTGTAAATATATTTTGAACATACTTTGATATATATGTATATATTGTTATAGGTTCGTGAATCAACCAGTGGCCAAGTCTTACTTCCCGACGAAGTAAAAATCTGTGAAAGTGAGTTATAGTCCCACTTTTAAAATCTAATATTTTTGGGATGAGAATACATGCAGGTTTTATAAATGATTTACAAAATAGACACAAGTACGTGAAACTACATTCTATGGTTGAATTATCGAAATCGAATATGCCCCTTTTTATTAAGTCTGGTAATCTAAGAATTAGGGAACAGACACCCTAATTGACGCGAATCCTAAAGATAGATCTATTGGGCCTAACAAACCCCATCCAAAGTACCGGATGCTTTAGTACTTCGAAATTTATATCATATCCGAAGGGTGTCCCGGAATGATGGGGATATTCTTATATATGCATCTTGTTATTGTCGGTTACCAGGTGTTCACCATATGAATGATTTTTATCTCTATGTATGGGATGTGTATTGAAATATGAAATCTTGTGGTCTATTGTTACGATTTGATATATATAGGTTAAACCTATAACTCACCAACATTTTTGTTGACGTTTTAAGCATGTTTATTCTCAGGTGATTATTAAGAGCTTCCGCTGTCGCATACTTAAATAAGGACAAGATTTGGAGTCCATGCTTGTATGATATTGTGTAAAAACTGCATTCAAGAAACTTATTTTGTTGTAACATATTTGTATTGTAAACCATTATGTAATGGTCGTGTGTAAACAGGATATTTTAGATTATCATTATTTGATAATCTACGTAAAGCTTTTTAAACCTTTATTGATGAAATAAAGGTTATGGTTTGTTTAAAAATGAATGCAGTCTTTGAAAAACGTCTCATATAGAGGTCAAAACCTCGCAACGAAATCAATTAATATGGAACGTTTTTAATCAATAAGAACGGGACATTTCAGTTGGTATCCGAGCGTTGGTCTTAGAGAACCAGAAAATTTGCATTAGTGTGTCTTATCGAGTTTGTTAGGATGCATTAGTGAGTCTGGACTTCGACCGTGTTTTCTTTAAAAATGATTGCTTAACATTTTTGTTGGAAACTATATATTTTTAACATATGAATATTATGTGATATATTAATCTCTTAACGTGTTTGATATTATGTGATAGATGTCTACCTCTAGAACAAGTCCCATTGACTCACCTAATAATAATGAAGAGTCAAATGTAAATTGGAATGATTTGTGGACTGATTCACAAGTTCCCGAAGAGGAACCGGAAGAAGAGTCGGAACCGGAAGAAGAATCGGAACCGGAAGAAGAATCGGAACCGGATGAAGAAATAGAACCGGTGGGGGAAATAATAAAACGGTTAAGTAAAAGAAAATCCTCAACCAACCGACCAAAGTTAATTATGGTCAATGGTGTTTCCGCCAAGGAAGCAAAATATTGGGAGGATTACCAATTCTCCGATGAATCGGATTTCGACGAGAATTCCGATGATGTTATAGAAATTACCCCAACTGAATTTAAAAAGGCAAAAGAAAATAATAAGGGAAAGGGCATAAAAATAGAGAAATCTAATTCCAACCCCGATGAACTTTATATGTATCGTCAACCCCCGAAGTCCTTAAGTTGTAACAATGACCCGGGAACCTCTAAACCACCAGGTTTTTCTAAACCAATGTGGACAACGACGGCTCGTATTAGGGGAACATCATATATCCCTAGAAACTTGGCAAAACGAACCAAAACCGAAGAAGAAGAAACGAGCGAGTCGGAATAAGATAGTTGTATTCGTGTGGTGTAATATATGGAATATAGTGTTCTTATGCTTTATGATATATGTAAAAATTGCTTGTATTAATAAGTATTTTTTTTTATGAATCTAACTCTTGTCTATTTTACAGTTTAAAAACACAAAATGGATAGACAACCCAATATTTTAAGAGACCTACCCGGAGACATGATTGATGAAATCTTGTCTAGAGTCGGCCAGAATTCTTCGGCACAACTATTTAAGGCGAGATCAGTTTGTAAGAAATTCGAAGAACGTTCCAAGAATGTCTTGGTTTATAAGAGACTTTCGTTTGAAAGATGGGGGATATCACATTGGGAAACCCATAAATTACGATGTGTTTACTTTGACGCATATATTGCGGGGAACCCAAATGCTATTTTACGCAACGGGTTAAGAAATTATTTTGACTCAATATATCCGAATATTGGACTTCGTGATTTAGAAAAAGCGGCTAACATGCAACATAAAGAAGCATGTTATGCTTACGGATTAGTAATGTTCGCTTCTCACCAAAGTGAGAACAAGAACATCGGGCTACAACTATTAAACAAAACGTTTCCACAAGTGACGGAGTCGGTAATTGGGGTAAGAAATGAGGTTTTTAGATTATTACGGGACTGTTGGACATTACGTAACCCTCGTCCCTTTGATGACGTTACAACACGCTGTCTTATCAACGGCCATAACGGTTATGTTGCACAAGACCAAGGATGGGAAGTAGTCCTAGTAAAACCAGAATGCATGACTTGTTTCTGGACGTATGAATTACGTGTCTTTATTGCCTTTGCCGAACGACTTGTGTACTAGCTAGAATTGTCTTCACAACTATCTTGTATCAAAGTTATTGTGTGCTATATTTCATGCTTTATGTAAAATAAGCGGTATTGTAAGTTTGTAAAATATTGTATAAAAGTTTGAACGCGAAATATTATTACAATCAGTTTTTCATATAGAATTGTAGTAGTTGAATTGTATATTAGCTACTAAGTATGAACTTAACGGGTAGGTACTACCCGAATTTAAACTTATAAAACGCTAATATGAAGAAAAAGCTTTTATAAATGAGTTCATATTATGCTACGAAATACTATTAACTACTCTTAATATTCTGTATGATTAACTTGTTCCATTTAACTATTTTGAAGGAAATGGCACCGACTACTCGACACACCGTGAATATGAATGAAGAGGAATTCCGTACTTTTCTAGCTTCAAACATAGCCGCAGTACAGGCTGCGCTACATACCAACAATAACCTTGGATCTAGCAGTACAGGAAATCGTGTAGGATGCACCTACAAAGAATTCACTGCCTGCAAACCTTTGGAATTTGATGGAACCGAAGGACCGATCGGATTGAAACGGTGGACCGAGAAGGTTGAATCGGTGTTTGCCATAAGTAAGTGTACTGAAGAGGACAAAGTGAAGTACGCTACGCATACCTTCACAGGTTCTGCGTTAACATGGTGGAATACCTATCTAGAGCAAGTGGGACAAGATGATGCGTACGCACTACCGTGGTCAGCATTCAAGCACTTGATGAACGAGAAGTACCGTCCCAGAACCGAGGTCAATAAGCTCAAGACAGAACTTAGAGGGTTACGAACCCAAGGATTTGATATTACCACGTACGAAAGACGATTCACAGAATTGTGCCTATTGTGTCCGGGAGCATTCGAAGATGAGGAAGAGAAGATCGACGCGTTTGTGAAAGGATTACCGGAAAGAATCCAAGAAGATATAAGTTCACACGAGCCCGCCTCCATACAACAGGCATGTAGAATGGCTCACAAACTAGTGAACCAGATTGAAGAAAGAATTAAAGAACAGACTGCTGAAGAGGCCAATGTGAAGCAAGTCAAAAGAAAGTGGGAGGAAAACGGTGATAAGAATCACCAATACAACAACAACAGCAATTACAACAATAATCGCAACAATTATCCCAACAATCGCAACATCAATCGCAACTATAACAAACGGCCCAACAACAACAACAACAACAGCAACTACAACAATCATCCCAACAACAATAATAACCGCAACAACAACAACAATCAGAAGCAACTATGCCAAAGGTGTGAAAAGAATCACTCGGGGTTCTGCACCAAATTTTGCAACAAGTGTAAAAGAAATGGTCATAGCGCGGCGAAGTGTGAGGTCTACGGACCAGGGGTTAATAGAACGAAAGGAACAAATGGTGTCGGAACGAGTAATGGCGGAGCAAGTAGTGTCGGAGCAAGTTATGCCAATGTAGTTTGTTATAAATGTGGAAAACCAGGCCACATTATTAGAAATTGCCCGAACCAGGAGAACACGAATGGACAAGGCCGTGGAAGAGTTTTCAATATTAATTCGGTAGAGGCACAGGAAGACCCGGAGCTTGTTACGGGTACGTTTCTTATTGACAATAAATCTGCTTACGTTTTATTTGATTCGGGTGCGGATAGAAGCTATATGAGTAGAGATTTTTGTGCTAAATTAAGTTGTCCATTGACGCCTTTGGATAGTAAATTTTTACTCGAATTAGCAAATGGTAAATTAATTTCAGCAGATAATATATGTCGGAATCGAGAAATTAAACTGGTTAGCGAAACATTTAAGATTGATTTGATACCAGTAGAGTTAGGGAGTTTTGATGTGATAATCGGTATGGACTGGTTGAAAGAAGTGAAAGCGGAGATCGTTTGTTACAAAAATGCAATTCGCATTATACGAGAAAAAGGAAAACCCTTAATGGTGTACGGAGAAAAGGGCAACACGAAGCTACATCTTATTAGTAATTTGAAGGCACAAAAACTAATAAGAAAAGGTTGCTATGCTGTTCTAGCACACGTCGAGAAAGTACAAACTGAAGAAAAGAGCATCAATGATGTTCCCATTGCAAAAGAATTTCCCGATGTATTTCCGAAAGAATTACCGGGATTACCCCCACATCGATCCGTTGAATTTCAAATAGATCTTGTACCAGGAGCTGCACCAATAGCTCGTGCTCCTTACAGACTCGCACCCAGCGAGATGAAAGAACTGCAAAGCCAATTACAAGAACTTTTAGAGCGTGGTTTCATTCGACCAAGCACATCACCGTGGGGAGCTCCTGTTTTGTTTGTCAAGAAGAAAGATGGTACATTCAGGTTGTGTATCGACTACCGAGAGTTGAACAAACTTACCATCAAGAACCGCTACCCACTACCGAGAATCGACGACTTATTTGATCAACTACAAGGCTCGTCTGTTTACTCAAAGATTGACTTACGTTCCGGGTATCATCAAATGCGGGTGAAAGAAGATGATATTCCAAAGACTGCTTTCAGAACACGTTACGGTCATTACGAGTTTATGGTCATGCCGTTTGGTTTAACTAATGCACCAGCTGTGTTCATGGACCTTATGAACCGAGTGTGTGGACCATACCTTGACAAGTTTGTCATTGTTTTCATTGATGACATACTTATTTACTCAAAGAATGACCAAGAACACGGTGAACATTTGAGAAAGGTGTTAGAAGTATTGAGGAAGGAAGAATTGTACGCTAAGTTTTCAAAGTGTGCATTTTGGTTGGAAGAAGTTCAATTCCTCGGTCACATAGTGAACAAAGAAGGTATTAAGGTGGATCCGGCAAAGATAGAAACTGTTGAAAAGTGGGAAACCCCGAAAACTCCGAAACACATACGCCAGTTTTTAGGACTAGCTGGTTACTACAGAAGGTTCATCCAAGACTTTTCCAGAATAGCAAAACCCTTGACTGCATTAACGCATAAAGGGAAGAAATTTGAATGGAATGATGAACAAGAGAAAGCGTTTCAGTTATTGAAGAAAAAGCTAACTACGGCACCTATATTGTCATTGCCTGAAGGGAATGATGATTTTGTGATTTATTGTGATGCATCAAAGCAAGGTCTCGGTTGTGTATTAATGCAACGAACGAAGGTGATTGCTTATGCGTCTAGACAATTGAAGATTCACGAACAAAATTATACGACGCATGATTTGGAATTAGGCGCGGTTGTTTTTGCATTAAAGACTTGGAGGCACTACTTATATGGGGTCAAAAGTATTATATATACCGACCACAAAAGTCTTCAACACATATTTAATCAGAAACAACTGAATATGAGGCAGCGTAGGTGGATTGAATTATTGAATGATTACGATTTTGAGATTCGTTACCACCCGGGGAAGGCAAATGTGGTAGCCGATGCCTTGAGCAGGAAGGATAGAGAACCCATTCGAGTAAAATCTATGAATATAATGATTCATAATAACATTACTACTCAAATAAAGGAGGCACAATAAGGAGTTTTAAAAGAGGGAAATTTAAAGGATGAAATACCCAAAGGATCGGAGAAGCATCTTAATATTCGGGAAGACGGAACCCGGTATAGGGCTGAAAGGATTTGGGTACCAAAATTTGGAGATATGAGAGAAATGGTACTTAGAGAAGCTCATAAAACCAGATACTCAATACATCCTGGAACGGGGAAGATGTACAAGGATCTCAAGAAACATTTTTGGTGGCCGGGTATGAAAGCCGATGTTGCTAAATACGTAGGAGAATGTTTGACGTGTTCTAAGGTCAAAGCTGAGCATCAGAAACCATCAGGTCTACTTCAACAACCCGAAATCCCGGAATGGAAATGGGAAAACATTACCATGGATTTCATCACTAAATTGCCAAGGACTGCAAGTGGTTTTGATACTATTTGGGTAATAGTTGATCGTCTCACCAAATCAGCACACTTCCTACCAATAAGAGAAGATGACAAGATGGAGAAGTTAGCACGACTGTATTTGAAGGAAGTCATCTCCAGACATGGAATACCAATCTCTATTATCTCTGATAGGGATGGCAGATTTATTTCAAGATTCTGGCAGACATTACAGCAAGCATTAGGAACTCGTCTAGACATGAGTACTGCCTATCATCCACAAACTGATGGGCAGAGCGAAAGGACGATACAAACGCTTGAAGACATGCTACGAGCATGTGTTATTGATTTCGGAAACAGTTGGGATCGACATCTACCGTTAGCAGAATTTTCTTACAACAACAGCTACCATTCAAGCATTGAGATGGCGCCGTTTGAAGCACTTTATGGTAGAAAGTGCAGGTCTCCGATTTGTTGGAGTGAGGTGGGGGATAGACAGATTACGGGTCCAGAGATTATACAAGAAACTACCGAGAAGATCATCCAAATTCAACAACGGTTGAAAACCGCCCAAAGTCGACAAAAGAGCTACGCTGACATTAAAAGAAAAGATATAGAATTTGAAATTGGAGAGATGGTCATGCTTAAAGTTTCACCTTGGAAAGGCGTTGTTCGATTTGGTAAACGAGGGAAATTAAATCCAAGGTATATTGGACCATTCAAGATTATTGATCGTGTCGGACCAGTAGCTTACCGACTTGAGTTACCTCAACAACTCGCGGCTGTACATAACACTTTCCACGTCTCGAATTTGAAGAAATGTTTTGCTAAAGAAGATCTCACTATTTCGTTAGATGAAATCCAAATCAACGAAAAACTCCAATTCATCGAAGAACCCGTCGAAATAATGGATCGTGAGGTTAAAAGACTTAAGCAAAACAAGATACCAATTGTTAAGGTTCGATGGAATGCTCGTAGAGGACCCGAGTTCACCTGGGAGCGTGAAGATCAGATGAAGAAGAAATACCCGCATCTATTTCCAGAAGATTCGTCAACACCTTCAACAGCTTAAAATTTCGGGACGAAATTTATTTAACGGGTAGGTACTGTAGTGACCCGAACTTTTCCATGTTTATATACATTAATTGAGATTGATGTTTACATGATTAAATGTTTCCAACATGTTAAGCAATCAAACTTGTTAAGACTTGATTAATTGAAATAGATTTCATATAGACAATTTGTGATGACCCGGAAATTTCCGAACAAATTTAAACTTTAATCTTTATATATATCCGACACGATAAGCAAAAATCTGTAATGTTGAGTCCCAAAAGTTTTGAAACTATATTCATTTAATCAAATACCCTTTGACCATGCCTAACGATTCACGAACAATTATGTGTAAATAAATATATATGCATATACATGTGTGCTTATTAAATTGAGATATATTAATAAAACATTGAACGGATTAGTTAATATGAATATAAGCTATGAGATCTATTTTTTTGAACTTAGAAATGCTATCAAGGTATTGAATGAATAATATGTTACATAAACATATTTGTTCGGTGTAAGTTTATCGACGAGATTAAAAGATAATATCAAATGATTGAATTATCGGATACATTGAACTATGATTATGAGTCTCTGTTATGAGGTCCACTTTGAATTAGGAAACCCTTACTTTTTAACGGTATTCGGAATAAATGGTAAAGTGATTTACAAGTAAGAACAAAGTATCACTTATTGGGAGTTAGACAAAAGTTAGTGGAGAATCGAATTTCATAATACTCGATTTATCATATAGAAGGAATAATTGGGATAAGATTCGTTGACTAGATAAACCCATCTGATATGTTATATTAAGATATATTATTTAGAAAGTTAAAGAAATTAAACTAAACATTTACGCATAAAAGAATGAAATCAAATTAAGTTTTAAAGCATAAACGTTATAGGATTTTTCGATTTTGTAAAGGATCTTAAAGTATATAATTAGTTTTGAAAGGATAACTAGTATGTTATTAGATAAATATTTTAAAAATATGTATAAGATTATAAATTATAATTTAAATTAGTCATAAAACGTTTTGATATTAAACTAATATTAATAAATAGGCTTTGATCAATAACAAGATTATGAATTATAAAAGCAAATGACCAAAACACTCAAAAGATTAAGTTACACTTTGAGTGGGTTAGTTTTTAAATAATTTAAGTCTAGTTATTAATAAAGGTACGTGTCACAAATAGTTTAATTTAAAATAAAAATATTTTGACAAACAACGAGACTTTAATTTATAGAAGGAAATGACCACAACACTCAATTTTATAAGTTATATTTTTATAAAGGTAAATTTTTGTTGTGTAAATCTAATTTTTGTAAAAGGTACACGTCACGTAACGTAAAAGGCTAGTTTTCTAAACGTACGAAAGTGCGCCCGAAAAACCGAAAGTGGTACATGAGTTGTGAGACCACGACCGTGTCATTTTTGTAAAAATTATATTTTTACCATGAACGTAAATATAATATAATATTTAATTAATTCTAAAGATTAAATATATTATAAATTAAATATATTATAATATCTTTATATAAGTAAAAGAGACGTTCATGTGCATGTATGACCGCAATTTGCGGTTCCCAATTTTCATCATCACTCCGCAATTTTCGTAATTAGTGGGTCCCAATTCTAACTATAAAACTCGAACGCTGTGAATTCTTTTCATTCATAATCATATATCCATCTATATCACTACTTTGTATAATATTTATTTATATTATTATTATTATTATTATTATTATTATTATTATTAGTATTATTATTATTAAGAGGTATTATTAGTAGTAGTATTAGTATTATACATAAAATACTACGACGAGGTTCTGCTCGTATATTTTCAAAAATGGGTTTTAGGAGCTGGGTAGAGCTAAGGAAATTATGGGTTATAGCTATGGAGGTGATGGGTAATGTTCGAGGGTATGTTCATGAGGTCAATTTAGTGTTTGTCATCTCCGTTGCGTTTGCGTATCTTTCCTGCAATATTGAATCTCAATATTGATACGTAAGTACTCATAATTTAATTTTTACATACTAATAGTGTATCCCTGACTAGTGCTCGATAAAATAGAATTATGCATGCTTGTACATTTGATATTGCCCTTAGATAGGTTATGTTGAATCTTAAAGGTTGTTATACTAGGGATGAAATAAGGTATAAGATATGCATGTCCTTGGAAAGCTAGCGAAAAATTAAGAACTTTTCATTTAGATATCAAATGGATTCGTTGAACGGTTGTCAAGTTATGGACAAAAGAAGTTTTGCAAATTTTGATAAAATGTCGAAAAGGGAACTGAAATTCTCGCTGATCTGCGTTGTTTCAGATTAAAACAAAAATACCACTGAATTCTTTGCTGTAAGGTCTAACAAACGACTCTGGCCGTTTGTCAATTCGAGTCTCGACGATTTTTCTAAAAATCGTCAAAGTTGACTGTTTGGTCACATTTTAAAATTCTAAAAAGAGCTGAAACTTTTTTATTAAAAATGTCAGTTTTGTATCACGTGTCATGGTCGGCCTGATGTGTGTTTACTTTTGCCAAAAATCATGTTATATCTTTGTGGTAACGAGAATTTGAAGGCTTTGACCGTTTGTCAATCCGAGTTTCGAGGAATTTTCTAAAAATCTCCAAAGTAGGCAACTCGGTCACTTTTGTAAATTTATTAAAGCTGAAAAATTAACTTTGAAACGCCGAAACCGCGTTGGCAACTACGAATTGTCTAGGTTTAGTTTACTTCTGTAAAATGTATGCTTAGTCTTTTTGGTAATGTATAACTTTTATCTTTGGCTGTTTATCAATCGGAGTTCCGATAATTTTTCTAAAAATCGCTGAAGCTGCCGTTTAGTCATGTTTGACCGAAAAATCATTTTGTTGTATAAGTTATTGTATTTTTGCATGCGACCTCGTTTTTACTTTAACCTTTGACTTTTGACCTTGAACTTTGACTTTTCCCGTTAACTTTTCAGTTAATTTTTTTGTGTTGACTTTCTCTAAATACTAAAATACTATTTTATGATTATGAAACCATTTGTGTTACGTTGTTTCACACGTCACCTTTTACTAGAATTTTAACTGAGCATGGGTAATATAACATGTTACTATACTGTTGAGTCAGACTCGAGCATTAGGATTGTGGTACACTATGATTTGGCCTAAATTGTTAGACAAATATTGACCGTCATATAAATATATATAATTAATATAGGTTCGTGAATCCGAGGCCAACCCTACACTTGTTCAATGATGTTATATGTATTTTTACTACAAAATACAGTATGGTGAGTTTCATTTGCCTTTTTACCCTTTATATTTTTGGGCTGAGAATACATGCGCAATTTTTATAAATGATTTACAAAATAGACACAAGTACGTGAAACTACATTCTATGGTTGAATTATCGAAATCGAATATGCCCCTTTTTATTTAGTTTGGTAATCTAAGAATTAGGGAACAGACACCCTAATTGACGCGAATCCTAAAGATAGATCTATCGGGCCCAACAAGCCCCATCCAAAGTACCGGATGTTTTAGTACTTCGAAATTTATATCATGTCCGAAGGAGGATCCCGGAATGATGGGGATATTCTTATATATGCATATTGTTAATGTCGGTTACCAGGTGTTCAATCCATATGAATGATATTTTTGTCTCTATGCATGGGACGTATGTTTATGAGAAATGGAAATCTGAAATCTTGTGGTCTATTAAAATGATAGAAACGATTGTTTAAGTTAAACTAATGAACTCACCAACCTTTTGGTTGACACTTGAAAGTATGTTTATTCTCAGGTTTGAAAGAGATCTTCCGCTGTGCATTAGCTCGTTTTAAAGATATTACTTGGAGTCATTCATGACATATTTCAAAAGACGTTGCATTCGAGTCGTTGAAGTTCATTAAAGATTATTATTAAGTAAATGACAGATTAGGTCATTTATAGTTTGGATATTATGAAATAGTATGCATACATGTCAACTTTCGATGTAATGAAAGATTGTCTTTTAAAAATGAATGCAATGTTTGTAAATTGTATCATTTAGAGGTCAAGTACCTCGCGATGTAATCATATGTTATTGTATTCGTCCCTATGGATTGGGTCGGGTCGTCTCATGTGGTATCAGAGCGGTGGTCTTAGCGAACCAGGTCTTGCATTAGTGTGTCTTACTGTTAGTTGTTAAGATGCATTAGTGAGTCTGGACTTCGACCGTGTCTGCATGTCAAAAGTTTTGCTTATCGTTTTTGTCGAAAATCATCTGCTTATCATCCTTAGGAAATTACCTGCTCATTATTCTTAGTCTAGACACGTTTTACTGCATTGACTGCATGAATAGTGTGTAGACAAAAATTCATATCTTAGCGTATCTGTTACTGTAGATCTTGCTTGATATCCCTCGTAAACCTCTCCGTAATTTAAGGGATCCTGGTACTACATATATCTATGCATATTATGCATTAAGGATACATCCAACTATCAATTATTGTCACTAAACTCTCCATAAAAAAAAAAATCTTTTCGGTGATCGCATAAGATGGCCTCTACGAATCGACCAATATCCTCTGACTCCGAAGACAGTGTGACAGGAGCGCACCAATCAATCAACTATCGTAATTACTGGAGAAAATGGGGGTGGGTTCGCGACATACTCACCCTATGGAGAAGGGAAGAAGGTACTCCATATCATGAATCGAATCTACCACCTAACCTTGGAGTACTCGACCCGCTCACCGGCGAACCTGTTCGCAACACCGTTTATACCCTTTTTGCCAGAATTTTTCGTCTTGAGACTACCATTAACGGAACTAGAGAAGATATCCGATCTCTACCTCACACTGATAACCAACCAGGGTTAGTAGAAGAAGTTAAAGAACTCCAAGCTCGAGTGTTAACTTTAGAGAACACGGTACACAAATTGCAAGCAACAGCAGTATCACCAACACCAGTAACATCACCAACCTCAGCACCAACAGCACTAGTACCACCAACAACAACATCCGCACCACCAGCTTCGACATCTTATTCTGTACCTCGAGTATAATCATCGTTCTACATAACGTTCTTTATCAATTATCTTCGTTCTTCATGGCGATTATGTAATCTATAATGTTTTAGAGATTATATATTCTTGTTCTAACCGAAAATTATATGAGTTTAATATCATATTAACTCATTAAATCCATGATTACATCTGAAGAAAATATATATGTATATATGTTTTCATAAAGATTGTAATTAAAAATTTTTTTTGTACAAACTGTTAATGGTGAAAATATTTTAACGGGTAGGTAATACCCGAGGAATATTTAGATTTCACATTAATAAGTTACATTGTACGTTCTTCGAAAACATTTGACAAAATAACCATTATGTTTATCTGATTCAACGATCATTACTATCCTACTTACACCCACAGATATACGTATCCGTTCACCGCAGAATAACCATTTTTTTATTCAATTTCACATTTGGATTTTGACCTATCATAATCCAACGAGTGGCATAATGAAGAAAATATTTGACAAAATAAAATTTGTTAGAAACAAACAAATTAATTATGAGGAAATTTTGTTAAGAATCCACGCTAACAAAATCCTAGTTAACTGTTCCGAGCTAACTGATTACATTTTAATTTATCGCAATTTTATTTATCGTCATTTAATTTCTGTTATTTATTTTACACACTTTAATTATCGGGACACATATACAATGTTTTGACATATCATATCGACCCATCTATATATATATTTCGGAACAACCATAGGCACTCTATATGCAAATGTTGGAGTTAACTATACAGGGTTGAGGTTGATTCCAAAATATATATATACTTTGAGTTGTGATCGAGTCTGAGACGAATACGGGTCACGATACATATTAATTAATTCGAATATTATATATTAAACTATATATGAATTATTGGACTGTTAACTGTGGAATATCAACATTGGACAATTAAAATGAATTAAAATATTAATTATAACATATGAAACTAAATAATTCTTCAAGTTTGCCACTTGATTTCGTCTTAAACCTCATTTGTATCTTCACGATTACAATCTGCGTTCAAACCTTTCGTAATTCTTGAAAACACCTCAATCGGGAGGATGAACCAACCGCACTTCATTTACGGAAGAAAAGATTGATGCGTATAGTTATGCACCTAAAAATTCTCAGAACCTGTATAAATGTTTAACACGTATCTGTGATAGCTTCTTTGGCATTGTTATTTTCGAAAATAACAACGCAATTTCTTTTCAAATTAGCCAATTTTGTCACAGCTCCAACAAGTCAACTTCGACTTTTCGTTCAAAACAACCTTATTATAACCTTGATATTTATATGTGTGCTCTTTATTATTACCGGAGAACCTTTTATATTCCACCATATTACCATCAGCGTTTAATCATCTAAAAACATCATTCTTCTGAAACCACCTCGGATTGACAACCGACGATACAAATATGGCTGCATTAAATGCAGAGGAAACAGTAAAATTGTAGATGGCCTAAATGGCCAAGAGTTTGATGATAAAGAATAGTATGTTGGAAAAGCTCAGAAAAGTTGGAACTGGAAAACGGATTGAGCTAACCACGAAGGAGACCAAGGACAAATACCAGGACCATACCATATATTCAAAGAATCCAGGTGATTCTGGATCCGATGAAACTTTCAAAGAATATCTTGCTCCGAAGTCATGTTAAAATCTTGCGGAAAATTTTTCTCCATCAACCATCGAACTTAGAAATTCCAAAATATTATCATCAATATCTTCGATATTTCTGAGGATATTTTCATAAATACTCTCGTCCGAAATTATATACCTCTTCGTGCTTCCTGTGTATCATTATATTGGAAACATTCAATAGAAAATTTAGTACCGAAAAGCAGATTATACGAAACTAGGAAGAAAGCCGTGGACAAATCACAAAGAATAAGTTTGACTTCAAAGAATCCAAATGATTCTGTTTCTGATGAAATCTTTAGCGAATACCTTGCTTCCGAATCTAAACCCTTACGGATAAATCTTCTTCATCATCCATCGATATTAGAAATTCCAAGATATCATCATATCTTTCATTATAAATATCCTCCATAATTCTGAAGATATTTTCATAACTGTTCTTATCTGAAATCATTAATCTCTTCGTGCTATCATGTTACATCATATAGAAACTGTTAGTTTCTATATTATGTAAACTTTCGAGCTTAAAATGTGAATGTTAATGAAGTAATGTTGGGAACTGATGCATGAGTTAGTATAATATAATGACACTTGATCAACGTGATTATATTACAGTAATTCATGCTGAGTTTCTAATGGACGTGATGATTCACAGGACATACCGTCATCATGTGTCATTTACACGACTCTTACATTCTATTTAACCTCTAAATATATCAAGAAAATATTTCTTGATGATTCGGTCTTTTTCAGGGTATTCTGGTAATTTAACAAATCAATATTTTACCATTACCATTTCCTTCTTAGAACAATTACTATGTTCATTCTGAAATCTATACATACGAATTCTGAACCATTACGAGAGCTATTTAATCGCAAGAAGAAGAAACGAAAGGACAAAGCTCTGAAATAGAAATTCGGAGCATAAACCGCAGCAAATAGAAGATAGCATTAACTATGGATGACGATGACTATAGAAGACAGTAGCAGGGATATCGAAATATAAGGGAGAGTGTAAAATCTAACAACAACCCGGAAATTTACAACCCGTATATATCAATGCATATAGCAATGTAAAGACATGGGAGAACTAGAAACACTATAAACCCAAGAGTATAATAAAAGTAAATGGATTCTTCCGGTGGCAGGCTAAAAAGAAGAATGACAGATATGAACGTTAGGAGTATATCAAGGATCAGGATGGGATGGAGCATATTAACGAATACTTTAAAGTAGGAATTGAGAAAGAAAGAATAGAAGGTGTGAGTTGTAAGGAAATGGAGAGGGTGGATTTATAGGAAAATTTTCGACAGAGCAATCGAAGCAGATTATTGCGTTTAATCAAAGAAGATCTGAATCTCCTTAATTACCGAAGGATCAAATCTAAATTGAAGATTTCTTCTAAATTCCTTAAATTTCGGAAATCAATCTTGACTACGACACCGGTTAAGTCAAACTTACTTTTATTCATTTTCTCTCTTAAGTGATAGCTTCATTCGTGCTCTTCACAAAAATAAATCATTTTATCTATATTAATCAATGATGATAAAACCCTAATTGTCAGTTCATATACGTCATGAAAACACTCTTACTGTTAGCCATGACAATCTCTATCAAATTTCGGGACGAAATTTCTTTTAACGGGTAGGTAATGTGATGACCCGGAAATTTCCGAACAAATTTAAACTTTAATCTTTATATATATCCGACACGATAAGCAAAAATCTGTAATGTTGAGTCCCAAAAGTTTTGAAACTATATTCATTTAATCAAATACCCTTTGACCATGCCTAACGATTCACGAACAATTATGTGTAAATAAATATATATGCATATACATGTGTGCTTATTAAATTGAGATATATTAATAAAACATTGAACGGATTAGTTAATATGAATATAAGCTATGAGATCTATTTTTTTGAACTTAGAAATGCTATCAAGGTATTGAATGAATAATATGTTACATAAACATATTTGTTCGGTGTAAGTTTATCGACGAGATTAAAAGATAATATCAAATGATTGAATTATCGGATACATTGAACTATGATTATGAGTCTCTGTTATGAGGTCCACTTTGAATTAGGAAACCCTTACTTTTTAACGGTATTCGGAATAAATGGTAAAGTGATTTACAAGTAAGAACAAAGTATCACTTATTGGGAGTTAGACAAAAGTTAGTGGAGAATCGAATTTCATAATACTCGATTTATCATATAGAAGGAATAATTGGGATAAGATTCGTTGACTAGATAAACCCATCTGATATGTTATATTAAGATATATTATTTAGAAAGTTAAAGAAATTAAACTAAACATTTACGCATAAAAGAATGAAATCAAATTAAGTTTTAAAGCATAAACGTTATAGGATTTTTCGATTTTGTAAAGGATCTTAAAGTATATAATTAGTTTTGAAAGGATAACTAGTATGTTATTAGATAAATATTTTAAAAATATGTATAAGATTATAAATTATAATTTAAATTAGTCATAAAACGTTTTGATATTAAACTAATATTAATAAATAGGCTTTGATAAATAACAAGATTATGAATTATAAAAGCAAATGACCAAAACACTCAAAAGATTAAGTTACACTTTGAGTGGGTTAGTTTTTAAATAATTTAAGTCTAGTTATTAATAAAGGTACGTGTCACAAATAGTTTAATTTAAAATAAAAATATTTTGACAAACAACGAGACTTTAATTTATAGAAGGAAATGACCACAACACTCAATTTTATAAGTTATATTTTTATAAAGGTAAATTTTTGTTGTGTAAATCTAATTTTTGTAAAAGGTACACGTCACGTAACGTAAAAGGCTAGTTTTCTAAACGTACGAAAGTGCGCCCGAAAAACCGAAAGTGGTACATGAGTTGTGAGACCACGACCGTGTCATTTTTGTAAAAATTATATTTTTACCATGAACGTAAATATAATATAATATTTAATTAATTCTAAAGATTAAATATATTATAAATTAAATATATTATAATATCTTTATATAAGTAAAAGAGACGTTCATGTGCATGTATGACCGCAATTTGCGGTTCCCAATTTTCATCATCACTCCGCAATTTTCGTAATTAGTGGGTCCCAATTCTAACTATAAAACTCGAACGCTGTGAATTCTTTTCATTCATAATCATATATCCATCTATATCACTACTTCGTATAATATTTATTTATATTATTATTATTATTATTATTATTATTATTAGTATTATTATTATTAAGAGGTATTATTAGTAGTAGTATTAGTATTATACATAAAATACTATGACGAGGTTCTGCTCGTATATTTTCAAAAATGGGTTTTAGGAGCTGGGTAGAGCTAAGGAAATTATGGGTTATAGCTATGGAGGTGATGGGTAATGTTCGAGGGTATGTTCATGAGGTCAATTTAGTGTTTGTCATCTCCGTTGCGTTTGCGTATCTTTCCTGCAATATTGAATCTCAATATTGATACGTAAGTACTCATAATTTAATTTTTACATACTAATAGTGTATCCCTGACTAGTGCTCGATAAAATAGAATTATGCATGCTTGTACATTTGATATTGCCCTTAGATAGGTTATGTTGAATCTTAAAGGTTGTTATACTAGGGATGAAATAAGGTATAAGATATGCATGTCCTTGGAAAGCTAGCGAAAAATTAAGAACTTTTCATTTAGATATCAAATGGATTCGTTGAACGGTTGTCAAGTTATGGACAAAAGAAGTTTTGCAAATTTTGATAAAATGTCGAAAAGGGAACTGAAATTCTCGCTGATCTGCGTTGTTTCAGATTAAAACAAAAATACCACTGAATTCTTTGCTGTAAGGTCTAACAAACGACTCTGGCCGTTTGTCAATTCGAGTCTCGACGATTTTTCTAAAAATCGTCAAAGTTGACTGTTTGGTCACATTTTAAAATTCTAAAAAGAGCTGAAACTTTTTTATTAAAAATGTCAGTTTTGTATCACGTGTCATGGTCGGCCTGATGTGTGTTTACTTTTGCCAAAAATCATGTTATATCTTTGTGGTAACGAGAATTTGAAGGCTTTGACCGTTTGTCAATCCGAGTTTCGAGGAATTTTCTAAAAATCTCCAAAGTAGGCAACTCGGTCACTTTTGTAAATTTATTAAAGCTGAAAAATTAACTTTGAAACGCCGAAACCGCGTTGGCAACTACGAATTGTCTAGGTTTAGTTTACTTCTGTAAAATGTATGCTTAGTCTTTTTGGTAATGTATAACTTTTATCTTTGGCTGTTTATCAATCGGAGTTCCGATAATTTTTCTAAAAATCGCTGAAGCTGCCGTTTAGTCATGTTTGACCGAAAAATCATTTTGTTGTATAAGTTATTGTATTTTTGCATGCGACCTCATTTTTACTTTAACCTTTGACTTTTGACCTTGAACTTTGACTTTTCCCGTTAACTTTTCAGTTAATTTTTTTGTGTTGACTTTCTCTAAATACTAAAATACTATTTTATGATTATGAAACCATTTGTGTTACGTTGTTTCACACGTCACCTTTTACTAGAATTTTAACTGAGCATGGGTAATATAACATGTTACTATACTGTTGAGTCAGACTCGAGCATTAGGATTGTGGTACACTATGATTTGGCCTAAATTGTTAGACAAATATTGACCGTCATATAAATATATATAATTAATATAGGTTCGTGAATCCGAGGCCAACCCTACACTTGTTCAATGATGTTATATGTATTTTTACTACAAAATACAGTATGGTGAGTTTCATTTGCCTTTTTACCCTTTATATTTTTGGGCTGAGAATACATGCGCAATTTTTATAAATGATTTACAAAATAGACACAAGTACGTGAAACTACATTCTATGGTTGAATTATCGAAATCGAATATGCCCCTTTTTATTTAGTCTGGTAATCTAAGAATTAGGGAACAGACACCCTAATTGACGCGAATCCTAAAGATAGATCTATCGGGCCCAACAAGCCCCATCCAAAGTACCGGATGTTTTAGTACTTCGAAATTTATATCATGTCCGAAGGAGGATCCCGGAATGATGGGGATATTCTTATATATGCATATTGTTAATGTCGGTTACCAGGTGTTCAATCCATATGAATGATATTTTTGTCTCTATGCATGGGACGTATGTTTATGAGAAATGGAAATCTGAAATCTTGTGGTCTATTAAAATGATGGAAACGATTGTTTAAGTTAAACTAATGAACTCACCAACCTTTTGGTTGACACTTGAAAGTATGTTTATTCTCAGGTTTGAAAGAGATCTTCCGCTGTGCATTAGCTCGTTTTAAAGATATTACTTGGAGTCATTCATGACATATTTCAAAAGACGTTGCATTCGAGCCGTTGAAGTTCATTAAAGATTATTATTAAGTAAATGACAGATTAGGTCATTTATAGTTTGGATATTATGAAATAGTATGCATACATGTCAACTTTCGATGTAATGAAAGATTGTCTTTTAAAAATGAATGCAATGTTTGTAAATTGTATCATTTAGAGGTCAAGTACCTCGCGATGTAATCATATGTTATTGTATTCGTCCCTATGGATTGGGTCGGGTCGTCTCACAATTGACCACCCAAGTTGACCGGTGATTCACGAACGTTAAAACTTGTAAAAAAACTATATGATGACATATATATGGTTATATATATAGTTAACATGATATTATGATAAGTAAACATATCATTAATTATATTAACAATGAACTACATATGTAAAAACAAGACTACTAACTTAATGATTTTGAAACGAGACATATATGTAACGTTTATCGTTGTAACGACATTTAATGTATATATATCATATTAAGAGATATTCGTACATCATAATATCATGATAATATAATAATTTAAAATCTCTTTTGATATTATAAACATTGGGTTAACAACATTTAACAAGATCGTTAACCTAAAGGTTTCAAAACAACACTTACATGTAACGACTAACGATGACTTAACGACTCAGTTAAAATGTATATACATGTAGTGTTTTAATATGTATTTATACACTTTTGAAAGACTTCAATACACTTATCAAAATACTTCTACTTAACAAAAATGCTTAAAATTACATTCTCGTTCAGTTTCATCAACAATTCTACTCGTATGCACCCGTATTCGTACTCGTACAATACACAGCTTTTAGATGTATGTACTATTGGTATATACACTCCAATGATCAGCTCTTAGCAGCCCATGTGAGTCACCTAACACATGTGGGAACCATCATTTGGCAACTAGCATGAAATATCTCATAAGATTACAAAAATATGAGTAATCATTCATGACTTATTTACATGAAAACAAAATTACATATCCTTTATATCTAATCCATACACCAACGACCAAAAACACCTACAAACACTTTCATTCTTCAATTTTCTTCATCTAATTGAACTCTCTCAAGTTCTATCTTCAAGTTCTAAGTGTTCTTCATAAATTCCAAAAGTTCTAGTTTCATAAAATCAAGAATACTTTCAAGTTTGCTAGCTCACTTCCAATCTTGTAAGGTGATCATCCAACCTCAAGAAATCTTTGTTTCTTACAGTAGGTTATCATTCTAATACAAGGTAATAATCATATTCAAACTTTGGTTCAATTTCTATAACTATAACAATCTTATTTCAAGTGATGATCTTACTTGAACTTGTTTTCGTGTCATGATTTTGCTTCAAGAACTTTGAGCCATCCAAGGATCCATTGAAGCTAGATCCATTTTTCTCTTTTCCAGTAGGTTCATCCAAGGAACTTAAGGTAGTAATGATGTTCATAACATCATTCGATTCATACATATAAAGCTATCTTATTCGAAGGTTTAAACTTGTAATCACTAGAACATAGTTTAGTTAATTCTAAACTTGTTCGCAAACAAAAGTTAATCCTTCTAACTTGACTTTTAAAATCAACTAAACACATGTTCTATATCTATATGATATGCTAACTTAATGATTTAAAACCTGGAAACACGAAAAACACCGTAAAACCGGATTTACGCCGTCGTAGTAACACCGCGGGCTGTTTTGGGTTAGTTAATTAAAAACTATGATAAACTTTGATTTAAAAGTTGTTATTCTGAGAAAATGATTTTTATTATGAACATGAAACTATATCCAAAAATTATGGTTAAACTCAAAGTGGAAGTATGTTTTCTAAAATGGTCATCTAGACGTCGTTCTTTCGACTGAAATGACTACCTTTACAAAAACGACTTGTAACTTATTTTTCCGACTAGAAACCTATACTTTTTTTGTTTAGATTCATAAAATAGAGTTCAATATGAAACCATAGCAATTTGATTCACTCAAAACGGATTTAAAATGAAGAAGTTATGGGTAAAACAAGATTGGATAATTTTTCTCATTTTAGCTACGTGAAAATTGGTAACAAATCTATTCCAACCATAACTTAATCAACTTGTTTTATATATTATGTAATCTTGAGATACCATAGACACGTATACAATGTTTCGACCTATCATGTCGACACATCTATATATATTTCGGAACAACCATAGACACTCTATATGTGAATGTTGGAGTTAGCTATACAGGGTTGAGGTTGATTCCAAAATATATATAGTTTGAGTTGTGATCAATACTGAGATACGTATACACTGGGTCGTGGATTGATTCAAGATAATATTTATCGATTTATTTCTGTACATCTAACTGTGGACAACTAGTTGTAGGTTACTAACGAGGACAGCTGACTTAATAAACTTAAAACATCAAAATATATTAAAAGTGTTGTAAATATATTTTGAACATACTTTGATATATATGTATATATTGTTATAGGTTCGTGAATCAACCAGTGGCCAAGTCTTACTTCCCGACGAAGTAAAAATCTGTGAAAGTGAGTTATAGTCCCACTTTTAAAATCTAATATTTTTGGGATGAGAATACATGCAGGTTTTATAAATGATTTACAAAATAGACACAAGTACGTGAAACTACATTCTATGGTTGAATTATCGAAATCGAATATGCCCCTTTTTATTAAGTCTGGTAATCTAAGAATTAGGGAACAGACACCCTAATTGACGCGAATCCTAAAGATAGATCTATTGGGCCTAACAAACCCCATCCAAAGTACCGGATGCTTTAGTACTTCGAAATTTATATCATATCCGAAGGGTGTCCCGGAATGATGGGGATATTCTTATATATGCATCTTGTTATTGTCGGTTACCAGGTGTTCACCATATGAATGATTTTTATCTCTATGTATGGGATGTGTATTGAAATATGAAATCTTGTGGTCTATTGTTACGATTTGATATATATAGGTTAAACCTATAACTCACCAACATTTTTGTTGACGTTTTAAGCATGTTTATTCTCAGGTGATTATTAAGAGCTTCCGCTGTCGCATACTTAAATAAGGACAAGATTTGGAGTCCATGCTTGTATGATATTGTGTAAAAACTGCATTCAAGAAACTTATTTTGTTGTAACATATTTGTATTGTAAACCATTATGTAATGGTCGTGTGTAAACAGGATATTTTAGATTATCATTATTTGGAACCGGAAGAAGAATCGGAACCGGAAGAAGAATCGGAACCGGAAGAAGAATCGGAACCGGATGAAGAAATAGAACCGGTGGGGGAAATAATAAAACGGTTAAGTAAAAGAAAATCCTCAACCAACCGACCAAAGTTAATTATGGTCAATGGTGTTTCCGCCAAGGAAGCAAAATATTGGGAGGATTACCAATTCTCCGATGAATCGGATTTCGACGAGAATTCCGATGATGTTATAGAAATTACCCCAACTGAATTTAAAAAGGCAAAAGAAAATAATAAGGGAAAGGGCATAAAAATAGAGAAATCTAATTCCAACCCCGATGAACTTTATATGTATCGTCAACCCCCGAAGTCCTTAAGTTGTAACAATGACCCGGGAACCTCTAAACCACCAGGTTTTTCTAAACCAATGTGGACAACGACGGCTCGTATTAGGGGAACATCATATATCCCTAGAAACTTGGCAAAACGAACCAAAACCGAAGAAGAAGAAACGAGCGAGTCGGAATAAGATAGTTGTATTCGTGTGGTGTAATATATGGAATATAGTGTTCTTATGCTTTATGATATATGTAAAAATTGCTTGTATTAATAAGTATTTTTTTTATGAATCTAACTCTTGTCTATTTTACAGTTTAAAAACACAAAATGGATAGACAACCCAATATTTTAAGAGACCTACCCGGAGACATGATTGATGAAATCTTGTCTAGAGTCGGCCAGAATTCTTCGGCACAACTATTTAAGGCGAGATCAGTTTGTAAGAAATTCGAAGAACGTTCCAAGAATGTCTTGGTTTATAAGAGACTTTCGTTTGAAAGATGGGGGATATCACATTGGGAAACCCATAAATTACGATGTGTTTACTTTGACGCATATATTGCGGGGAACCCAAATGCTATTTTACACAACGGGTTAAGAAATTATTTTGACTCAATATATCCGAATATTGGACTTCGTGATTTAGAAAAAGCGGCTAACATGCAACATAAAGAAGCATGTTATGC
Organism: Rutidosis leptorrhynchoides; assembly: GCF_046630445.1. Taxonomy (NCBI): domain Eukaryota; kingdom Viridiplantae; phylum Streptophyta; class Magnoliopsida; order Asterales; family Asteraceae; genus Rutidosis; species Rutidosis leptorrhynchoides. The sequence continues at coordinate 252,730,801 of NC_092343.1, forward strand.
TTACGGATTAGTAATGTTCGCTTCTCACCAAAGTGAGAACAAGAACATCGGGCTACAACTATTAAACAAAACGTTTCCACAAGTGACGGAGTCGGTAATTGAGGTAAGAAATGAGGTTTTTAGATTATTACGGGACTGTTGGACATTACGTAACCCTCGTCCCTTTGATGACGTTACAACACGCTGTCTTATCAACGGCCATAACGGTTATGTTGCACAAGACCAAGGATGGGAAGTAGTCCTAGTAAAACCAGAATGCATGACTTGTTTCTGGACGTATGAATTACGTGTCTTTATTGCCTTTGCCGAACGACTTGTGTACTAGCTAGAATTGTCTTCACAACTATCTTGTATCAAAGTTATTGTGTGCTATATTTCATGCTTTATGTAAAATAAGCGGTATTGTAAGTTTGTAAAATATTGTATAAAAGTTTGAACGCGAAAAATTATTACAATCAGTTTTTCATATAGAATTGTAGTAGTTGAATTGTATATTAGCTACTAAGTATGAACTTAACGGGTAGGTACTACCCGAATTTAAACTTATAAAACGCTAATATGAAGAAAAAGCTTTTATAAATGAGTTCATATTATGCTACGAAATACTATTAACTACTCTTAATATTCTGTATGATTAACTTGTTCCATTTAACTATTTTGAAGAAAATGGCACCGACTACTCGACACACCGTGAATATGAATGAAGAGGAATTCCGTACTTTTCTAGCTTCAAACATAGCCGCAGTACAGGCTGCGCCACATACCAACAATAACCTTGGATCTAGCAGTACAGGAAATCGTGTAGGATGCACCTACAAAGAATTCACTGCCTGCAAACCTTTGGAATTTGATGGAACCGAAGGACCGATCGGATTGAAACGGTGGACCGAGAAGGTTGAATCGGTGTTTGCCATAAGTAAGTGTACTGAAGAGGACAAAGTGAAGTACGCTACGCATACCTTCACAGGTTCTGCGTTAACATGGTGGAATACCTATCTAGAGCAAGTGGGACAAGATGATGCGTACGCACTACCGTGGTCAGCATTCAAGCACTTGATGAACGAGAAGTACCGTCCCAGAACCGAGGTCAATAAGCTCAAGACAGAACTTAGAGGGTTACGAACCCAAGGATTTGATATTACCACGTACGAAAGACGATTCACAGAATTGTGCCTATTGTGTCCGGGAGCATTCGAAGATGAGGAAGAGAAGATCGACGCGTTTGTGAAAGGATTACCGGAAAGAATCCAAGAAGATATAAGTTCACACGAGCCCGCCTCCATACAACAGGCATGTAGAATGGCTCACAAACTAGTGAACCAGATTGAAGAAAGAATTAAAGAACAGACTGCTGAAGAGGCCAATGTGAAGCAAGTCAAAAGAAAGTGGGAGGAAAACGGTGATAAGAATCACCAATACAACAACAACAGCAATTACAACAATAATCGCAACAATTATCCCAACAATCGCAACATCAATCGCAACTACAACAAACGGCCCAACAACAACAACAACAACAACAACAACAACAGCAACTACAACAATCATCCCAACAACAATAATAACCGCAACAACAACAACAATCAGAAGCAACTATGCCAAAGGTGTGAAAAGAATCACTCGGGGTTCTGCACCAAATTTTGCAACAAGTGTAAAAGAAATGGTCATAGCGCGGCGAAGTGTGAGGTCTACGGACCAGGGGTTAATAGAACGAAAGGAACAAATGGTGTCGGAACGAGTAATGGCGGAGCAAGTAGTGTCGGAGCAAGTTATGCCAATGTAGTTTGTTATAAATGTGGAAAACCAGGCCACATTATTAGAAATTACCCGAACCAGGAGAACACGAATGGACAAGGCCGTGGAAGAGTTTTCAATATTAATGCGGTAGAGGCACAGGAAGACCCGGAGCTTGTTACGGGTACGTTTCTTATTGACAATAAATCTGCTTACGTTTTATTTGATTCGGGTGCGGATAGAAGCTATATGAGTAGAGATTTTTGTGCTAAATTAAGTTGTCCATTGACGCCTTTGGATAGTAAATTTTTACTCGAATTAGCAAATGGTAAATTAATTTCAGCAGATAATATATGTCGGAATCGAGAAATTAAACTGGTTAGCGAAACATTTAAGATTGATTTGATACCAGTAGAGTTAGGGAGTTTTGATGTGATAATCGGTATGGACTGGTTGAAAGAAGTGAAAGCGGAGATCGTTTGTTACAAAAATGCAATTCGCATTATACGAGAAAAAGGAAAACCCTTAATGGTGTACGGAGAAAAGGGCAACACGAAGCTACATCTTATTAGTAATTTGAAGGCACAAAAACTAATAAGAAAAGGTTGCTATGCTGTTCTAGCACACGTCGAGAAAGTACAAACTGAAGAAAAGAGCATCAATGATGTTCCCATTGCAAAAGAATTTCCCGATGTATTTCCGAAAGAATTACCGGGATTACCCCCACATCGATCCGTTGAATTTCAAATAGATCTTGTACCAGGAGCTGCACCAATAGCTCGTGCTCCTTACAGACTCGCACCCAGCGAGATGAAAGAACTGCAAAGCCAATTACAAGAACTTTTAGAGCGTGGTTTCATTCGACCAAGCACATCACCGTGGGGAGCTCCTGTTTTGTTTGTCAAGAAGAAAGATGGTACATTCAGGTTGTGTATCGACTACCGAGAGTTGAACAAACTTACCATCAAGAACCGCTACCCATTACCGAGAATCGACGACTTATTTGATCAACTACAAGGCTCGTCTGTTTATTCAAAGATTGACTTACGTTCCGGGTATCATCAAATGCGGGTGAAAGAAGATGATATTCCAAAGACTGCTTTCAGAACACGTTACGGTCATTACGAGTTTATGGTCATGCCGTTTGGTTTAACTAATGCACCAGCTGTGTTCATGGACCTTATGAACCGAGTGTGTGGACCATACCTTGACAAGTTTGTCATTGTTTTCATTGATGACATACTTATTTACTCAAAGAATGACCAAGAACACGGTGAACATTTGAGAAAGGTGTTAGAAGTATTGAGGAAGGAAGAATTGTACGCTAAGTTTTCAAAGTGTGCATTTTGGTTGGAAGAAGTTCAATTCCTCGGTCACATAGTGAACAAAGAAGGTATTAAGGTGGATCCGGCAAAGATAGAAACTGTTGAAAAGTGGGAAACCCCGAAAACTCCGAAACACATACGCCAGTTTTTAGGACTAGCTGGTTACTACAGAAGGTTCATCCAAGACTTTTCCAAAATAGCAAAACCCTTGACTGCATTAACGCATAAAGGGAAGAAATTTGAATGGAATGATGAACAAGAGAAAGCGTTTCAGTTATTGAAGAAAAAGCTAACTACGGCACCTATATTGTCATTGCCTGAAGGGAATGATGATTTTGTGATTTATTGTGACGCATCAAAGCAAGGTCTCGGTTGTGTATTAATGCAACGAACGAAGGTGATTGCTTATGCGTCTAGACAATTGAAGATTCACGAACAAAATTATATGACGCATGATTTGGAATTAGGCGCGGTTGTTTTTGCATTAAAGACTTGGAGGCACTACTTATATGGGGTCAAAAGTATTATATATACCGACCACAAAAGTCTTCAACACATATTTAATCAGAAACAACTGAATATGAGGCAGCGTAGGTGGATTGAATTATTGAATGATTACGATTTTGAGATTCGTTACCACCCGGGGAAGGCAAATGTGGTAGCCGATGCCTTGAGCAGGAAGGATAGAGAACCCATTCGAGTAAAATCTATGAATATAATGATTCATAATAACATTACTACTCAAATAAAGGAGGCGCAACATGGAGTTTTAAAAGAGGGAAATTTAAAGGATGAAATACCCAAAGGATCGGAGAAGCATCTTAATATTCGGGAAGACGGAACCCGGTATAGGGCTGAAAGGATTTGGGTACCAAAATTTGGAGATATGAGAGAAATGGTACTTAGAGAAGCTCATAAAACCAGATACTCAATACATCCTGGAACGGGGAAGATGTACAAGGATCTCAAGAAACATTTTTGGTGGCCGGGTATGAAAGCTGATGTTGCTAAATACGTAGGAGAATGTTTGACGTGTTCTAAGGTCAAAGCTGAGCATCAGAAACCATCAGGTCTACTTCAACAACCCGAAATCCCGGAATGGAAATGGGAAAACATTACCATGGATTTCATCACTAAATTGCCAAGGACTGCAAGTGGTTTTGATACTATTTGGGTAATAGTTGATCGTCTCACCAAATCAGCACACTTCCTACCAATAAGAGAAGATGACAAGATGGAGAAGTTAGCACGACTGTATTTGAAGGAAGTCGTCTCCAGACATGGAATACCAATCTCTATTATCTCTGATAGGGATGGCAGATTTATTTCAAGATTCTGGCAGACATTACAGCAAGCATTAGGAACTCGTCTAGACATGAGTACTGCCTATCATCCACAAACTGATGGGCAGAGCGAAAGGACGATACAAACGCTTGAAGACATGCTACGAGCATGTGTTATTGATTTCGGAAACAGTTGGGATCGACATCTACCGTTAGCAGAATTTTCCTACAACAACAGCTACCATTCAAGCATTGAGATGGCGCCGTTTGAAGCACTTTATGGTAGAAAGTGCAGGTCTCTGATTTGTTGGAGTGAGGTGGGTGATAGACAGATTACGGGTCCGGAGATTATACAAGAAACTACCGAGAAGATCATCCAAATTCAACAACGGTTGAAAACCGCCCAAAGTCGACAAAAGAGCTACGCTGACATTAAAAGAAAAGATATAGAATTTGAAATTGGAGAGATGGTCATGCTTAAAGTTTCACCTTGGAAAGGCGTTGTTCGATTTGGTAAACGAGGGAAATTAAATCCAAGGTATATTGGACCATTCAAGATTATTGATCGTGTCGGACCAGTAGCTTACCGACTTGAGTTACCTCAACAACTCGCGGCTGTACATAACACTTTCCACGTCTCGAATTTGAAGAAATGTTTTGCTAAAGAAGATCTCACTATTCCGTTAGATGAAATCCAAATCAACGAAAAACTCCAATTCATCGAAGAACCCGTCGAAATAATGGATCGTGAGGTTAAAAGACTTAAGCAAAACAAGATACCAATTGTTAAGGTTCGATGGAATGCTCGTAGAGGACTCGAGTTCACCTGGGAGCGTGAAGATCAGATAAAGAAGAAATACCCGCATCTATTTCCAGAAGATTCGTCAACACCTTCAACAGCTTAAAATTTCGGGACGAAATTTATTTAACGGGCAGGTACTGTAGTGACCCGAACTTTTCCATGTTTATATATATTAATTGAGATTGATGTTTACATGATTAAATGTTTCCAACATGTTAAGCAATCAAACTTGTTAAGACTTGATTAATTGAAATAGGTTTCATATAGACAATTGACCACCCAAGTTGACCGGTGATTCACGAACGTTAAAACTTGTAAAAAAACTAAATGATGACATATATATGGTTATATATATAGTTAACATGATATTATGATAAGTAAACATATCATTAATTATATTAACAATGAACTACATATGTAAAAACAAGACTACTAACTTAATGATTTTGAAACGAGACATATATGTAACGTTTATCGTTGTAACGACATTTAATGTATATATATCATATTAAGAGATATTCGTACATCATAATATCATGATAATATAATAATTTAAAATCTCTTTTGTTATTATAAACATTGGGTTAACAACATTTAACAAGATCGTTAACCTAAAGGTTTCAAAACAACACTTACATGTAACGACTAACGATGACTTAACGACTCAGTTAAAATGTATATACATGTAGTGTTTTAATATGTATTTATACACTTTTGAAAGACTTCAATACACTTATCAAAATACTTCTACTTAACAAAAATGCTTACAATTACATTCTCGTTCAGTTTCATCAACAATTCTACTCGTATGCACCCGTATTCGTACTCGTACAATACACAGCTTTTAGATGTATGTACTATTGGTATATACACTCCAATGATCAGCTCTTAGCAGCCCATGTGAGTCACCTAACACATGTGGGAACCATCATTTGGCAACTAGCATGAAATATCTCATAAGATTACAAAAATATGAGTAATCATTCATGACTTATTTACATGAAAACAAAATTACATATCCTTTATATCTAATCCATACACCAACGACCAAAAACACCTACAAACACTTTCATTCTTCAATTTTCTTCATCTAATTGAACTCTCTCAAGTTCTATCTTCAAGTTCTAAGTGTTCTTCATAAATTCCAAAAGTTCTAGTTTCATAAAATCAAGAATACTTTCAAGTTTGCTAGCTCACTTCCAATCTTGTAAGGTGATCATCCAACCTCAAGAAATCTTTGTTTCTTACAGTAGGTTATCATTCTAATACAAGGTAATAATCATATTCAAACTTTGGTTCAATTTCTATAACTATAACAATCTTATTTCAAGTGATGATCTTACTTGAACTTGTTTTCGTGTCATGATTTTGCTTCAAGAACTTTGAGCCATCCAAGGATCCATTGAAGCTAGATCCATTTTTCTCTTTTCCAGTAGGTTCATCCAAGGAACTTAAGGTAGTAATGATGTTCATAACATCATTCGATTCATACATATAAAGCTATCTTATTCGAAGGTTTAAACTTGTAATCACTAGAACATAGTTTAGTTAATTCT
>NC_092343.1:252742500-252752500 GCF_046630445.1 Rutidosis leptorrhynchoides
GACTTATTTACATGAAAACAAAATTACATATCCTTTATATCTAATCCATACACCAACGACCAAAAACACCTACAAACACTTTCATTCTTCAATTTTCTTCATCTAATTGAACTCTCTCAAGTTCTATCTTCAAGTTCTAAGTGTTCTTCATAAATTCCAAAAGTTCTAGTTTCATAAAATCAAGAATACTTTCAAGTTTGCTAGCTCACTTCCAATCTTGTAAGGTGATCATCCAACCTCAAGAAATCTTTGTTTCTTACAGTAGGTTATCATTCTAATACAAGGTAATAATCATATTCAAACTTTGGTTCAATTTCTATAACTATAACAATCTTATTTCAAGTGATGATCTTACTTGAACTTGTTTTCGTGTCATGATTTTGCTTCAAGAACTTTGAGCCATCCAAGGATCCATTGAAGCTAGATCCATTTTTCTCTTTTCCAGTAGGTTCATCCAAGGAACTTAAGGTAGTAATGATGTTCATAACATCATTCGATTCATACATATAAAGCTATCTTATTCGAAGGTTTAAACTTGTAATCACTAGAACATAGTTTAGTTAATTCTAAACTTGTTCGCAAACAAAAGTTAATCCTTCTAACTTGACTTTTAAAATCAACTAAACACATGTTCTATATCTATATGATATGCTAACTTAATGATTTAAAACCTGGAAACACGAAAAACACCGTAAAACCGGATTTACGCCGTCGTAATAACACCGCGGGCTGTTTTGGGTTAGTTAATTAAAAACTATGATAAACTTTGATTTAAAAGTTGTTATTCTGAGAAAATGATTTTTATTATGAACATGAAACTATATCCAAAAATTATGGTTAAACTCAAAGTGGAAGTATGTTTTCTAAAATGGTCATCTAGACGTCGTTCTTTCGACTGAAATGACTACCTTTACAAAAACGACTTGTAACTTATTTTTCCGACTAGAAACCTATACTTTTTTTGTTTAGATTCATAAAATAGAGTTCAATATGAAACCATAGCAATTTGATTCACTCAAAACGGATTTAAAATGAAGAAGTTATGGGTAAAACAAGATTGGATAATTTTTCTCATTTTAGCTACGTGAAAATTGGTAACAAATCTATTCCAACCATAACTTAATCAACTTGTTTTATATATTATGTAATCTTGAGATACCATAGACACGTATACAATGTTTCGACCTATCATGTCGACACATCTATATATATTTCGGAACAACCATAGACACTCTATATGTGAATGTTGGAGTTAGCTATACAGGGTTGAGGTTGATTCCAAAATATATATAGTTTGAGTTGTGATCAATACTGAGATACGTATACACTGGGTCGTGGATTGATTCAAGATAATATTTATCGATTTATTTCTGTACATCTAACTGTGGACAACTAGTTGTAGGTTACTAACGAGGACAGCTGACTTAATAAACTTAAAACATCAAAATATATTAAAAGTGTTGTAAATATATTTTGAACATACTTTGATATATATGTATATATTGTTATAGGTTCGTGAATCAACCAGTGGCCAAGTCTTACTTCCCGACGAAGTAAAAATCTGTGAAAGTGAGTTATAGTCCCACTTTTAAAATCTAATATTTTTGGGATGAGAATACATGCAGGTTTTATAAATGATTTACAAAATAGACACAAGTACGTGAAACTACATTCTATGGTTGAATTATCGAAATCGAATATGCCCCTTTTTATTAAGTCTGGTAATCTAAGAATTAGGGAACAGACACCCTAATTGACGCGAATCCTAAAGATAGATCTATCGGGCCCAACAAGCCCCATCCAAAGTACCGGATGCTTTAGTACTTCGAAATTTATATCATATCCGAAGGGTGTCCCGGAATGATGGGGATATTCTTATATATGCATCTTGTTATTGTCGGTTACCAGGTGTTCACCATATGAATGATTTTTATCTCTATGTATGGGATGTGTATTGAAATATGAAATCTTGTGGTCTATTGTTACGATTTGATATATATAGGTTAAACCTATAACTCACCAACATTTTTGTTGACGTTTTAAGCATGTTTATTCTCAGGTGATTATTAAGAGCTTCCGCTGTCGCATACTTAAATAAGGACAAGATTTGGAGTCCATGCTTGTATGATATTGTGTAAAAACTGCATTCAAGAAACTTATTTTGTTGTAACATATTTGTATTGTAAACCATTATGTAATGGTCGTGTGTAAACAGGATATTTTAGATTATCATTATTTGATAATCTACGTAAAGCTTTTTAAACCTTTATTGATGAAATAAAGGTTATGGTTTGTTTAAAAATGAATGCAGTCTTTGAAAAACGTCTCATATAGAGGTCAAAACCTCGCAACGAAATCAATTAATATGGAACGTTTTTAATCAATAAGAACGGGACATTTCAGTTGGTATCCGAGCGTTGGTCTTAGAGAACCAGAAAATTTGCATTAGTGTGTCTTATCGAGTTTGTTAGGATGCATTAGTGAGTCTGGACTTCGACCGTGTTTTCTTTAAAAATGATTGCTTAACATTTTTGTTGGAAACTATATATTTTTAACATATGAATATTATGTGATATATTAATCTCTTAACGTGTTTGATATTATGTGATAGATGTCTACCTCTAGAACAAGTCCCATTGACTCACCTAATAATAATGAAGAGTCAAATGTAAATTGGAATGATTCGTGGACTGATTCACAAGTTCCTGAAGAGGAACCGGAAGAAGAGTCGGAACCGGAAGAAGAATCGGAACCGGATGAAGAAATAGAACCGGTGGGGGAAATAATAAAACGGTTAAGTAAAAGAAAATCCTCAACCAACCGACCAAGGTTAATTATGGTCAATGGTGTTTCCGCCAAGGAAGCAAAATATTGGGAGGATTACCAATTCTCCGATGAATCGGATTCCGACGAGAATTCCGATGATGTTATAGAAATTACCCCAACTGAATTTAAAAAGGCAAAAGAAAATAATAAGGGAAAGGGCATAAAAATAGAGAAATCTAATTCCAACCCCGATGAACTTTATATGTATCGTCAACCCCCGAAGTCCTTAAGTTGTAACAATGACCCGGGAACCTCTAAACCACCAGGTTTTTCTAAACCAATGTGGACAACGACGGCTCGTATTAGGGGAACATCATATATCCCTAGAAACTTGGCAAAACGAACCAAAACCGAAGAAGAAGAAACGAGCGAGTCGGAATAAGATAGTTGTATTCGTGTGGTGTAATATATGTAATATAGTGTTCTTATGCTTTATGATATATGTAAAAATTGCTTGTATTAATAAGTATTTTTTTATGAATCTAACTCTTGTCTATTTTACAGTTTAAAAACACAAAATGGATAGACAACCCAATATTTTAAGAGACCTACCCGGAGACATGATTGATGAAATCTTGTCTAGAGTCGGCCAGAATTCTTCGGCACAACTATTTAAGGCGAGATCAGTTTGTAAGACATTCGAAGAACGTTCCAAGAATGTCTTGGTTTATAAGAGACTTTTGTTTGAAAGATGGGGGATATCACATTGGGAAACCCATAAGTTACGATGTGTTTACTTTGACGCATATATTGCGGGGAACCCAAATGCTATTTTACGCAACGGGTTAAGAAATTATTTTGACTCAATATATCCGAATATTGGACTTCGTGATTTAGAAAAAGCGGCTAACATGCAACATAAAGAAGCATGTTATGCTTACGGATTAGTAATGTTCGCTTCTCACCAAAGTGAGAACAAGAACATCGGGCTACAACTATTAAACAAAACGTTTCCACAAGTGACGGAGTCGGTAATTGGGGTAAGAAATGAGGTTTTTAGATTATTACGGGACTGTTGGACATTACGTAACCCTCGTCCCTTTGATGACGTTACAACACGCTGTCTTATCAACGGCCATAACGGTTATGTTGCACAAGACCAAGAATGGGAAGTAGTCCTAGTAAAACCAGAATGCATGACTTGTTTCTGGACGTATGAATTACGTGTCTTTATTGCCTTTGCTGAACGACTTGTGTACTAGCTAGAATTGTCTTCACAACTATCTTGTATCAAAGTTATTGTGTGCTATATTTCATGCTTTATGTAAAATAAGCGGTATTGTAAGTTTGTAAAATATTGTATAAAAGTTTGAACGCGAAATATTATTATAATCAGTTTTTCATATAGAATTGTAGTAGTTGAATTGTATATTAGCTACTAAGTATGAACTTAACGGGTAGGTACTACCCGAATTTAAACTTATAAAACGCTAATATGAAGAAAAAGCTTTTATAAATGAGTTCATATTATGCTACGAAATACTATTAACTACTCTTAATATTCTGTATGATTAACTTGTTCCATTTAACTATTTTGAAGGAAATGGCACCGACTACTCGACACACCGTGAATATGAATGAAGAGGAATTCCGTACTTTTCTAGCTTCAAACATAGCCGCAGTACAGGCTGCGCTACATACCAACAATAACCTTGGATCTAGCAGTACAGGAAATCGTGTAGGATGCACCTACAAAGAATTCACTGCCTGCAAACCTTTGGAATTTGATGGAACCGAAGGACCGATCGGATTGAAACGGTGGACCGAGAAGGTTGAATCGGTGTTTGCCATAAGTAAGTGTACTGAAGAGGACAAAGTAAAGTACGCTACGCATACCTTCACAGGTTCTGCGTTAACATGGTGGAATACCTATCTAGAGCAAGTGGGACAAGATGATGCGTACGCACTACCGTGGTCAGCATTCAAGCACTTGATGAACGAGAAGTACCGTCCCAGAACCGAGGTCAATAAGCTCAAGACAGAACTTAGAGGGTTACGAACCCAAGGATTTGATATTACCACGTACGAAAGACGATTCACAGAATTGTGCCTATTGTGTCCGGGAGCATTCGAAGATGAGGAAGAGAAGATCGACGCGTTTGTGAAAGGATTACCGGAAAGAATCCAAGAAGATATAAGTTCACACGAGCCCGCCTCCATACAACAGGCATGTAGAATGGCTCACAAACTAGTGAACCAGATTGAAGAAAGAATTAAAGATCAGACTGCTGAAGAGGCCAATGTGAAGCAAGTCAAAAGAAAGTGGGAGGAAAACGGTGATAAGAATCACCAATACAACAACAACAGTAATTACAACAATAATCGCAACAATTATCCCAACAATCGCAACATCAATCGCAACTACAACAAACGGCCCAACAACAACAACAACAACAACAACAACAGCAACTACAACAATCATCCCAACAACAATAATAACCGCAACAACAACAACAATCAGAAGCAGCTATGCCAAAGGTGTGAAAAGAATCACTCGGGGTTCTGCACCAAATTTTGCAACAAGTGTAAAAGAAATGGTCATAGCGCGGCGAAGTGTGAGGTCTACGGACCAGGGGCTAATAGAACGAAAGGAACAAATGGTGTCGGAACGAGTAATGGCGGAGCAAGTAGTGTCGGAGCAAGTTATGCCAATGTAGTTTGTTATAAATGTGGAAAACCAGGCCACATTATTAGAAATTGCCCGAACCAGGAGAACACGAATGGACAAGGCCGTGGAAGAGTTTTCAATATTAATGCGGTAGAGGCACAGGAAGACCCGGAGCTTGTTACGGGTACGTTTCTTATTGACAATAAATCTGCTTACGTTTTATTTGATTCGGGTGCGGATAGAAGCTATATGAGTAGAGATTTTTGTGCTAAATTAAGTTTTCCATTGACGCCTTTGGATAGTAAATTTTTACTCGAATTAGCAAATGGTAAATTAATTTCAGCAGATAATATATGTCGGAATCGAGAAATTAAACTGGTTAGTGAAACATTTAAGATTGATTTGATACCAGTAGAGTTAGGGAGTTTTGATGTGATAATCGGTATGGACTGGTTGAAAGAAGTGAAAGCGGAGATCGTTTGTTACAAAAATGCAATTCGCATTATACGAGAAAAAGGAAAACCCTTAATGGTGTACGGAGAAAAGGGCAACACGAAGCTACATCTTATTAGTAATTTGAAGGCACAAAAACTAATAAGAAAAGGTTGCTATGCTGTTCTAGCACACGTCGAGAAAGTACAAACTGAAGAAAAGAGCATCAATGATGTTCCCATTGCAAAAGAATTTCCCGATGTATTTCCGAAAGAATTACCGGGATTACCCCCACATCGATCCGTTGAATTTCAAATAGATCTTGTACCAGGAGCTGCACCAATAGCTCGTGCTCCTTACAGACTCGCACCCAGCGAGATGAAAGAACTGCAAAGCCAATTACAAGAACTTTTAGAGCGTGGTTTCATTCGACCAAGCACATCACCGTGGGGAGCTCCTGTTTTGTTTGTCAAGAAGAAAGATGGTACATTCAGGTTGTGTATCGACTACCGAGAGTTGAACAAACTTACCATCAAGAACCGCTACCCATTGCCGAGAATCGACGACTTATTTGATCAACTACAAGGCTCGTCTGTTTATTCAAAGATTGACTTACGTTCCGGGTATCATCAAATGCGGGTGAAAGAAGATGATATTCCAAAGACTGCTTTCAGAACACGTTACGGTCATTACGAGTTTATGGTCATGCCGTTTGGTTTAACTAATGCACCAGCTGTGTTCATGGACCTTATGAACCGAGTGTGTGGACCATACCTTGACAAGTTTGTCATTATTTTCATTGATGACATACTTATTTACTCAAAGAATGACCAAGAACACGGTGAACATTTGAGAAAGGTGTTAGAAGTATTGAGGAAGGAAGAATTGTACGCTAAGTTTTCAAAGTGTGCATTTTGGTTGGAAGAAGTTCAATTCCTCGGTCACATAGTGAACAAAGAAGGTATTAAGGTGGATCCGGCAAAGATAGAAACTGTTGAAAAGTGGGAAACCCCGAAAACTCCGAAACACATACGCCAGTTTTTAGGACTAGCTGGTTACTACAGAAGGTTCATCCAAGACTTTTCCAAAATAGCAAAACCCTTGACTGCATTAACGCATAAAGGGAAGAAATTTGAATGGAATGATGAACAAGAGAAAGCGTTTCAGTTATTGAAGAAAAAGCTAACTACGGCACCTATATTGTCATTGCCTGAAGGGAATGATGATTTTGTGATTTATTGTGACGCATCAAAGCAAGGTCTCGGTTGTGTATTAATGCAACGAACGAAGGTGATTGCTTATGCGTCTAGACAATTGAAGATTCACGAACAAAATTATATGACGCATGATTTGGAATTAGGCGCGGTTGTTTTTGCATTAAAGACTTGGAGGCACTACTTATATGGGGTCAAAAGTATTATATATACCGACCACAAAAGTCTTCAACACATATTTAATCAGAAACAACTGAATATGAGGCAGCGTAGGTGGATTGAATTATTGAATGATTACGATTTTGAGATTCGTTACCACCCGGGGAAGGCAAATGTGGTAGCCGATGCCTTGAGCAGGAAGGATAGAGAACCCATTCGAGTAAAATCTATGAATATAATGATTCATAATAACATTACTACTCAAATAAAGGAGGCGCAACATGGAGTTTTAAAAGAGGGAAATTTAAAGGATGAAATACCCAAAGGATCGGAGAAGCATCTTAATATTCAGGAAGACGGAACCCGGTATAGGGCTGAAAGGATTTGGGTACCAAAATTTGGAGATATGAGAGAAATGGTACTTAGAGAAGCTCATAAAACCAGATACTCAATACATCCTGGAACGGGGAAGATGTACAAGGATCTCAAGAAACATTTTTGGTGGCCGGGTATGAAAGCTGATGTTGCTAAATACGTAGGAGAATGTTTGACGTGTTCTAAGGTCAAAGCTGAGCATCAGAAACCATCAGGTCTACTTCAACAACCCGAAATCCCGGAATGGAAATGGGAAAACATTACCATGGATTTCATCACTAAATTGCCAAGGACTGCAAGTGGTTTTGATACTATTTGGGTAATAGTTGATCGTCTCACCAAATCAGCACACTTCCTACCAATAAGAGAAGATGACAAGATGGAGAAGTTAGCACGACTGTATTTGAAGGAAGTCGTCTCCAGACATGGAATACCAATCTCTATTATCTCTGATAGGGATGGCAGATTTATTTCAAGATTCTGGCAGACATTACAGCAAGCATTAGGAACTCGTCTAGACATGAGTACTGCCTATCATCCACAAACTGATGGGCAGAGCGAAAGGACGATACAAACGCTTGAAGACATGCTACGAGCATGTGTTATTGATTTCGGAAACAGTTGGGATCGACATCTACCGTTAGCAGAATTTTCCTACAACAACAGCTACCATTCAAGCATTGAGATGGCGCCGTTTGAAGCACTTTATGGTAGAAAGTGCAGGTCTCTGATTTGTTGGAGTGAGGTGGGTGATAGACAGATTACGGGTCCGGAGATTATACAAGAAACTACCGAGAAGATCATCCAAATTCAACAACGGTTGAAAACCGCCCAAAGTCGACAAAAGAGCTACGCTGACATTAAAAGAAAAGATATAGAATTTGAAATTGGAGAGATGGTCATGCTTAAAGTTTCACCTTGGAAAGGCGTTGTTCGATTTGGTAAACGAGGGAAATTAAATCCAAGGTATATTGGACCATTCAAGATTATTGATCGTGTCGGACCAGTAGCTTACCGACTTGAGTTACCTCAACAACTCGCGGCTGTACATAACACTTTCCACGTCTCGAATTTGAAGAAATGTTTTGCTAAAGAAGATCTCACTATTCCGTTAGATGAAATCCAAATCAACGAAAAACTCCAATTCATCGAAGAACCCGTCGAAATAATGGATCGTGAGGTTAAAAGACTTAAGCAAAACAAGATACCAATTGTTAAGGTTCGATGGAATGCTCGTAGAGGACCCGAGTTCACCTGGGAGCGTGAAGATCAGATAAAGAAGAAATACCCGCATCTATTTCCAGAAGATTCGTCAACACCTTCAACAGCTTAAAATTTCGGGACGAAATTTATTTAACGGGCAGGTACTGTAGTGACCCGAACTTTTCCATGTTTATATATATTAATTGAGATTGATGTTTACATGATTAAATGTTTCCAACATGTTAAGCAATCAAACTTGTTAAGACTTGATTAATTGAAATAGGTTTCATATAGACAATTGACCACCCAAGTTGACCGGTGATTCACGAACGTTAAAACTTGTAAAAAAACTAAATGATGACATATATATGGTTATATATATAGTTAACATGATATTATGATAAGTAAACATATCATTAATTATATTAACAATGAACTACATATGTAAAAACAAGACTACTAACTTAATGATTTTGAAACGAGACATATATGTAACGTTTATCGTTGTAACGACATTTAATGTATATATATCATATTAAGAGATATTCGTACATCATAATATCATGATAATATAATAATTTAAAATCTCTTTTGTTATTATAAACATTGGGTTAACAACATTTAACAAGATCGTTAACCTAAAGGTTTCAAAACAACACTTACATGTAACGACTAACGATGACTTAACGACTCAGTTAAAATGTATATACATGTAGTGTTTTAATATGTATTTATACACTTTTGAAAGACTTCAATACACTTATCAAAATACTTCTACTTAACAAAAATGCTTACAATTACATTCTCGTTCAGTTTCATCAACAATTCTACTCGTATGCACCCGTATTCGTACTCGTACAATACACAGCTTTTAGATGTATGTACTATTGGTATATACACTCCAATGATCAGCTCTTAGCAGCCCATGTGAGTCACCTAACACATGTGGGAACCATCATTTGGCAACTAGCATGAAATATCTCATAAGATTACAAAAATATGAGTAATCATTCATGACTTATTTACATGAAAACAAAATTACATATCCTTTATATCTAATCCATACACCAACGACCAAAAACACCTACAAACACTTTCATTCTTCAATTTTCTTCATCTAATTGAACTCTCTCAAGTTCTATCTTCAAGTTCTAAGTGTTCTTCATAAATTCCAAAAGTTCTA
>NC_092343.1:252760000-252770000 GCF_046630445.1 Rutidosis leptorrhynchoides
AAACTTGAAAGTATTCTTGATTTTATGAAACTAGAACTTTTGGAATTTATGAAGAACACTTAGAACTTGAAGATAGAACTTGAGAGAGTTCAATTAGATGAAGAAAATTGAAGAATGAAAGTGTTTGTAGGTGTTTTTGGTCGTTGGTGTATGGATTAGATATAAAGGATATGTAATTTTGTTTTCATGTAAATAAGTCATGAATGATTACTCATATTTTTGTAATCTTATGAGATATTTCATGCTAGTTGCCAAATGATGGTTCCCACATGTGTTAGGTGACTCACATGGGCTGCTAAGAGCTGATCATTGGAGTGTATATACCAATAGTACATACATCTAAAAGCTGTGTATTGTACGAGTACGAATACGGGTGCATACGAGTAGAATTGTTGATGAAACTGAACGAGAATGTAATTGTAAGCATTTTTGTTAAGTAGAAGTATTTTGATAAGTGTATTGAAGTCTTTCAAAAGTGTATAAATACATATTAAAACACTACATGTATATACATTTTAACTGAGCCGTTAAGTCATCGTTAGTCGTTACATGTAAGTGTTGTTTTGAAACCTTTAGGTTAACGATCTTGTTAAATGTTGTTAACCCAATGTTTATAATATCAAAAGAGATTTTAAATTATTATATTATCATGATATTATGATGTACAAATATCTCTTAATATGATATATATACATTAAATGTCGTTACAACGATAAACGTTACATATATGTCTCGTTTCAAAATCATTAAGTTAGTAGTCTTGTTTTTACATATGTAGTTCATTGTTAATATAATTAATGATATGTTTACTTATCATAATATCATGTTAACTATATATATAACCATATATATGTCATCATATAGTTTTTTTACAAGTTTTAACGTTCGTGAATCACCGGTCAACTTGGGTGGTCAATTGTCTATATGAAACCTATTTCAATTAATCAAGTCTTAACAAGTTTGATTGCTTAACATGTTGGAAACATTTAATCATGTAAATATCAATCTCAATTAATATATATAAACATGGAAAATTTCGGGTCACTACAGTACCTACCCGTTAAATAAATTTCGTCCCGAAATTTTAAGCTGTTGAAGGTGTTGACGAATCTTCTGGAAATAGATGCGGGTATTTCTTCTTCATCTGATCTTCACGCTCCCAGGTGAACTCGGGTCCTCTACGAGCATTCCATCGAACCTTAACAATTGGTATCTTGTTTTGCTTAAGTCTTTTAACCTCACGATCCATTATTTCGACGGGTTCTTCGATGAATTGGAGTTTTTCGTTGATTTGGATTTCATCTAACGGAATAGTGAGATCTTCTTTAGCAAAACATTTCTTCAAATTCGAGACGTGGAAAGTGTTATGTACAGCCGCGAGTTGTTGAGGTAACTCAAGTCGGTAAGCTACTGGTCCGACACGATCAATAATCTTGAATGGTCCAATATACCTTGGATTTAATTTCCCTCGTTTACCAAATCGAACAACGCCTTTCCAAGGTGAAACTTTAAGCATGACCATCTCTCCAATTTCAAATTCTATATCTTTTCTTTTAATGTCAGCGTAGCTCTTTTGTCGACTTTGGGCGGTTTTCAACCGTTGTTGAATTTGGATGATCTTCTCGGTAGTTTCTTGTATAATCTCCGGACCCGTAATCTGTCTATCCCCCACCTCACTCCAACAAATCGGAGACCTGCACTTTCTACCATAAAGTGCTTCAAACGGCGCCATCTCAATGCTTGAATGGTAGCTGTTGTTGTAGGAAAATTCTGCTAACGGTAGATGTCGATCCCAACTGTTTCCGAAATCAATAACACATGCTCGTAGCATGTCTTCAAGCGTTTGTATCGTCCTTTCGCTCTGCCCATCAGTTTGTGGATGATAGGCAGTACTCATGTCTAGACGAGTTCCTAATGCTTGCTGTAATGTCTGCCAGAATCTTGAAATAAATCTGCCATCCCTATCAGAGATAATAGAGATTGGTATTCCATGTCTGGAGACGACTTCCTTCAAATACAGTCGTGCTAACTTCTCCATCTTGTCATCTTCTCTTATTGGTAGGAAGTGTGCTGATTTGGTGAGACGATCAACTATTACCCAAATAGTATCAAAACCACTTGCAGTCCTTGGCAATTTAGTGATGAAATCCATGGTAATGTTTTCCCATTTCCATTCCGGGATTTCGGGTTGTTGAAGTAGACCTGATGGTTTCTGATGCTCAGCTTTGACCTTAGAACACGTCAAACATTCTCCTACGTATTTAGCAACATCGGCTTTCATACCCGGCCACCAAAAATGTTTCTTGAGATCCTTGTACATCTTCCCCGTTCCAGGATGTATTGAGTATCTGGTTTTATGAGCTTCTCTAAGTACCATTTCTCTCATATCTCCAAATTTTGGTACCCAAATCCTTTCAGCCCTATACCGGGTTCCGTCTTCCCGAATATTAAGATGCTTCTCCGATCCTTTGGGTATTTCATCCTTTAAATTTCCCTCTTTTAAAACTCCTTGTTGCGCCTCCTTTATTTGAGTAGTAATGTTATTATGAATCATTATATTCATAGATTTTACTCGAATGGGTTCTCTATCCTTCCTGCTCAAGGCATCGGCTACCACATTTGCCTTCCCCGGGTGGTAACGAATCTCAAAATCGTAATCATTCAATAATTCAATCCACCTACGCTGCCTCATATTCAGTTGTTTCTGATTAAATATGTGTTGAAGACTTTTGTGGTCGGTATATATAATACTTTTGACCCCATATAAGTAGTGCCTCCAAGTCTTTAATGCAAAAACAACCGCGCCTAATTCCAAATCATGCGTCGTATAATTTTGTTCGTGAATCTTCAATTGTCTAGACGC
Source organism: Rutidosis leptorrhynchoides (assembly GCF_046630445.1). Classification (NCBI taxonomy): domain Eukaryota; kingdom Viridiplantae; phylum Streptophyta; class Magnoliopsida; order Asterales; family Asteraceae; genus Rutidosis; species Rutidosis leptorrhynchoides. The sequence continues at coordinate 252,762,864 of NC_092343.1, forward strand.
ATAAGCAATCACCTTTGTTCGTTGCATTAATACACAACCGAGACCTTGCTTTGATGCGTCACAATAAATCACAAAATCATCATTCCCTTCAGGCAATGACAATATAGGTGCCGTAGTTAGCTTTTTCTTCAATAACTGAAACGCTTTCTCTTGTTCATCATTCCATTCAAATTTCTTCCCTTTATGCGTTAATGCAGTCAAGGGTTTTGCTATTCTGGAAAAGTCTTGGATGAACCTTCTGTAGTAACCAGCTAGTCCTAAAAACTGGCGTATGTGTTTCGAAGTTTTCGGGGTTTCCCACTTTTCAACAGTTTCTATCTTTGCCGGATCCACCTTAATACCTTCTTTGTTCACTATGTGACCGAGGAATTGAACTTCTTCCAACCAAAATGCACACTTTGAAAACTTAGCGTACAATTCTTCCTTCCTCAATACTTCTAACACCTTTCTCAAATGTTCACCGTGTTCTTGGTCATTCTTTGAGTAAATAAGTATGTCATCAATGAAAACAATGACAAACTTGTCAAGGTATGGTCCACACACTCGGTTCATAAGGTCCATGAACACAGCTGGTGCATTAGTTAAACCAAACGGCATGACCATAAACTCGTAATGACCGTAACGTGTTCTGAAAGCAGTCTTTGGAATATCATCTTCTTTCACCCGCATTTGATGATACCCGGAACGTAAGTCAATCTTTGAATAAACAGACGAGCCTTGTAGTTGATCAAATAAGTCGTCGATTCTCGGTAGTGGGTAGCGGTTCTTGATGGTAAGTTTGTTCAACTCTCGGTAGTCGATACACAACCTGAATGTACCATCTTTCTTCTTGACAAACAAAACAGGAGCTCCCCACGGTGATGTGCTTGGTCGAATGAAACCACGCTCTAAAAGTTCTTGTAATTGGCTTTGCAGTTCTTTCATCTCGCTGGGTGCGAGTCTGTAAGGAGCACGAGCTATTGGTGCAGCTCCTGGTACAAGATCTATTTGAAATTCAACGGATCGATGTGGGGGTAATCCCGGTAATTCTTTCGGAAATACATCGGGAAATTCTTTTGCAATGGGAACATCATTGATGCTCTTTTCTTCAGTTTGTACTTTCTCGACGTGTGCTAGAACAGCATAGCAACCTTTTCTTATTAGTTTTTGTGCCTTCAAATTACTAATAAGATGTAGCTTCGTGTTGCCCTTTTCTCCGTACACCATTAAGGGTTTTCCTTTTTCTCGTATAATGCGAATTGCATTTTTGTAACAAACGATCTCCGCTTTCACTTCTTTCAACCAGTCCATACCGATTATCACATCAAAACTCCCTAACTCTACTGGTATCAAATCAATCTTAAATGTTTCGCTAACCAGTTTAATTTCTCGATTCCGACATATATTATCTGCTGAAATTAATTTACCATTTGCTAATTCGAGTAAAAATTTACTATCCAAAGGCGTCAATGGACAACTTAATTTAGCACAAAAATCTCTACTCATATAGCTTCTATCCGCACCCGAATCAAATAAAACGTAAGCAGATTTATTGTCAATAAGAAACGTACCCGTAACAAGCTCCGGGTCTTCCTGTGCCTCTACCGCATTAATATTGAAAACTCTTCCACGGCCTTGTCCATTCGTGTTCTCCTGGTTCGGGCAATTTCTAATAATGTGGCCTGGTTTTCCACATTTATAACAAACTACATTGGCATAACTTGCTCCGACACTACTTGCTCCGCCATTACTCGTTCCGACACCATTTGTTCCTTTCGTTCTATTAACCCCTGGTCCGTAGACCTCACACTTCGCCGCGCTATGACCATTTCTTTTACACTTGTTGCAAAATTTGGTGCAGAACCCCGAGTGATTCTTTTCACACCTTTGGCATAGTTGCTTCTGATTGTTGTTGTTGTTGTTGCGGTTATTATTGTTGTTGGGATGATTGTTGTAGTTGCTGTTGTTGTTGTTGTTGTTGTTGGGCCGTTTGTTGTAGTTGCGATTGATGTTGCGATTGTTGGGATAATTGTTACGATTATTGTTGTAATTGCTGTTGTTGTTGTATTGGTGATTCTTATCACCGTTTTCCTCCCACTTTCTTTTGACTTGCTTCACATTGGCCTCTTCAGCAGTCTGTTCTTTAATTCTTTCTTCAATCTGGTTCACTAGTTTGTGAGCCATTCTACATGCCTGTTGTATGGAGGCGGGCTCGTGTGAACTTATATCTTCTTGGATTCTTTCCGGTAATCCTTTCACAAACGCGTCGATCTTCTCTTCCTCATCTTCGAATGCTCCCGGACACAATAGGCACAATTCTGTGAATCGTCTTTCGTACGTGGTAATATCAAATCCTTGGGTTCGTAACCCTCTAAGTTCTGTCTTGAGCTTATTGACCTCGGTTCTGGGACGGTACTTCTCGTTCATCAAGTGCTTGAATGCTGACCACGGTAGTGCGTACGCATCATCTTGTCCCACTTGCTCTAGATAGGTATTCCACCATGTTAACGCAGAACCTGTGAAGGTATGCGTAGCGTACTTCACTTTGTCCTCTTCAGTACACTTACTTATGGCAAACACCGATTCAACCTTCTCGGTCCACCGTTTCAATCCGATCGGTCCTTCGGTTCCATCAAATTCCAAAGGTTTGCAGGCAGTGAATTCTTTGTAGGTGCATCCTACACGATTTCCTGTACTGCTAGATCCAAGGTTATTGTTGGTATGTAGCGCAGCCTGTACTGCGGCTATGTTTGAAGCTAGAAAAGTACGGAATTCCTCTTCATTCATATTCACGGTGTGTCGAGTAGTCGGTGCCATTTCCTTCAAAATAATTAAATGGAACAAGTTAATCATACAGAATATTAAGAGTAGTTAATAGTATTTCGTAGCATAATATGAACTCATTTATAAAAGCTTTTTCTTCATATTAGCGTTTTATAAGTTTAAATTCGGGTAGTACCTACCCGTTAAGTTCATACTTAGTAGCTAATATACAATTCAACTACTACAATTCTATATGAAAAACTGATTATAATAATATTTCGCGTTCAAACTTTTATACAATATTTTACAAACTTACAATACCGCTTATTTTACATAAAGCATGAAATATAGCACACAATAACTTTGATACAAGATAGTTGTGAAGACAATTCTAGCTAGTACACAAGTCGTTCAGCAAAGGCAATAAAGACACGTAATTCATACGTCCAGAAACAAGTCATGCATTCTGGTTTTACTAGGACTACTTCCCATCCTTGGTCGTGTGCAACATAACCGTTATGGCCGTTGATAAGACAGCGTGTTGTAACGTCATCAAAGGGACGAGGGTTACGTAATGTCCAACAGTCCCGTAATAATCTAAAAACCTCATTTCTTACCCCAATTACCGACTCCGTCACTTGTGGAAACGTTTTGTTTAATAGTTGTAGCCCGATGTTCTTGTTCTCACTTTGGTGAGAAGCGAACATTACTAATCCGTAAGCATAACATGCTTCTTTATGTTGCATGTTAGCCGCTTTTTCTAAATCACGAAGTCCAATATTCGGATATATTGAGTCAAAATAATTTCTTAACCCGTTGCGTAAAATAGCATTTGGGTTCCCCGCAATATATGCGTCAAAGTAAACACATCGTAACTTATGGGTTTCCCAATGTGATATCCCCCATCTTTCAAACGAAAGTCTCTTATAAACCAAGACATTCTTGGAACGTTCTTCGAATGTCTTACAAACTGATCTCGCCTTAAAAAGTTGTGCCGAGGAATTCTGGCCGACTCTAGACAAGATTTCATCAATCATGTCTCCGGGTAGGTCTCTTAAAATATTGGGTTGTCTATCCATTTTGTGTTTTTAAACTGTAAAATAGACAAGAGTTAGATTCATAAAAAAATACTTATTAATACAAGCAATTTTTACATATATCATAAAGCATACGAACACTATATTACATATATTACACCACACGAATACAACTATCTTATTCCGACTCGCTCGTTTCTTCTTCTTCGGTTTTGGTTCGTTTTGCCAAGTTTCTAGGGATATATGATGTTCCCCTAATACGAGCCGTCGTGATCCACATTGGTTTAGAAAAACCTGGTGGTTTAGAGGTTCCCGGGTCATTGTTACAACTTAAGGACTTCGGGGGTTGACGATACATATAAAGTTCATCGGGGTTGGAATTAGATTTCTCTATTTTTATGCCCTTTCCCTTATTATTTTCTTTTGCCTTTTTAAATTCAGTTGGGGTAATTTCTATAACATCATCGGAATTCTCGTCGGAATCCGATTCATCGGAGAATTGGTAATCCTCCCAATATTTTGCTTCCTTGGCGGAAACACCATTGACCATAATTAACTTTGGTCGGTTAGTTGAGGATTTTCTTTTACTTAACCGTTTTATTATTTCCCCCACCGGTTCTATTTCTTCATCCGGTTCCGATTCTTCTTCCGGTTCCGATTCTTCTTCCGGTTCCGACTCTTCTTCCGGTTCCTCTTCGGGAACTTGTGAATCAGTCCACAAATCATTCCAATTTACATTTGACTCTTCATTATTATTAGGTGAGTCAATGGGACTTGTTCTAGAGGTAGACATCTATCACATAATATCAAACGCGTTAAGAGATTAATATATCACATAATATTCACATGTTAAAAATATATAGTTTCCAACAAAATTTGTTAAGCAATCATTTTTCAAGTAAACACGGTCGAAGTCCAGACTCACTAATGCATCCTAACAAACTCGATAAGACACACTAATGCAAAATTCTGGTTCTCTAAGACCAACGCTCGGATACCAACTGAAATGTCCCGTTCTTATTAATTAAAAACGTTCCATATTAGTTGATTTCGTTGCGAGGTTTTGACCTCTATATGAGACGTTTTTCAAAGAGTGCATTCATTTTTAAAACAAACCATAACCTTTATTTCATAAATAAAGGTTTAAAAAGCTTTACGTAGATTATCAAATAATGATAATCTAAAATATCCTGTTTACACACGACCATTACATAATGGTTTACAATACAAATATGTTACATCGAAATCAGTTTCTTGAATGCAGTTTTTACACAATATCATACAAACATGGACTCCAAATCTTGTCCTTATTTTAGTATGCAACAGCGGAAGCTCTTAATATTCACCTGAGAATAAACATGCTTTAAACGTCAACAAAAATGTTGGTGAGTTATAGGTTTAACCTATATATATCAAATCGTAACAATAGACCACAAGATTTCATATTTCAATACACATCCCATACATAGAGATAAAAATCATTCATATGGTGAACACCTGGTAACCGACAATAACAAGATGCATATATAAGAATATCCCCATCATTCCGGGACACCCTTCGGATATGATATAAATTTCGAAGTACTAAAGCATCCGGTACTTTGGATGGGGTTTGTTAGGCCCAATAGATCTATCTTTAGGATTCGCGTCAATTAGGGTGTCTGTTCCCTAATTCTTAGATTACCAGACTTAATAAAAAGGGGCATATTCGATTTTGATAATTCAACCATAGAATGTAATTTCACGTACTTGTGTCTATTTTGTAAATCATTTATAAAACCTGCATGTATTCTCATCCCAAAAATATTAGATTTTAAAAGTGGGACTATAACTCACTTTCACAGATTTTTACTTCGTCGGGAAGTAAGACTTGGCCACTGGTTGATTCACGAACCTATAACAATATATACATATATATCAAAGTATGTTCAAAATATATTTACAACACTTTTAATATATTTTGATGTTTTAAGTTTATTAAGTCAGCTGTCCTCGTTAGTAACCTACAACTAGTTGTCCACAGTTAGATGTACAGAAATAAATCGATAAATATTATCTTGAATCAATCCACGACCCAGTGTATACGTATCTCAGTATTGATCACAACTCAAACTATATATATTTTGGAATCAACCTCAACCCTGTATAGCTAACTCCAACATTCACATATAGAGTGTCTATGGTTGTTCCGAAATATATATAGATGTGTCGACATGATAGGTCGAAACATTGTATACGTGTCTATGGTATCTCAAGATTACATAATATATAATACAAGTTGATTAAGTTATGGTTGGAATAGATTTGTTACCAATTTTCACGTAGCTAAAATGAGAAAAATTATCCAATCTTGTTTTACCCATAACTTCTTTATTTTAAATCCGTTTTGAGTGAATCAAATTGCTATGGTTTCATATTGAACTCTATTTTATGAATCTAAACAAAAAAAGTATAGGTTTCTAGTCGGAAAAATAAGTTACAAGTCATTTTTGTAAAGGTAGTCATTTCAGTCGAAAGAACGACGTCTAGATGACCATTTTAGAAAACATACTTCCACTTTGAGTTTAACCATAATTTTTGGATATAGTTTCATGTTCATAATAAAAATCATTTTCTCAGAATAACAACTTTTAAATCAAAGTTTATCATAGTTTTTAATTAACTAACCCAAAACAGCCCGCGGTGTTACTACGACGGCGTAAATCCGGTTTTACGGTGTTTTTCGTGTTTCCAGGTTTTAAATCATTAAGTTAGCATATCATATAGATATAGAACATGTGTTTAGTTGATTTTAAAAGTCAAGTTAGAAGGATTAACTTTTGTTTGCGAACAAGTTTAGAATTAACTAAACTATGTTCTAGTGATTACAAGTTTAAACCTTCGAATAAGATAGCTTTATATGTATGAATCGAATGATGTTATGAACATCATTACTACCTTAAGTTCCTTGGATGAACCTACTGGAAAAGAGAAAAATGGATCTAGCTTCAATGGATCCTTGGATGGCTCAAAGTTCTTGAAGCAAAATCATGACACGAAAACAAGTTCAAGTAAGATCATCACTTGAAATAAGATTGTTATAGTTATAGAAATTGAACCAAAGTTTGAATATGATTATTACCTTGTATTAGAATGATAACCTACTGTAAGAAACAAAGATTTCTTGAGGTTGGATGATCACCTTACAAGATTGGAAGTGAGCTAGCAAACTTGAAAGTATTCTTGATTTTATGAAACTAGAACTTTTGGAATTTATGAAGAACACTTAGAACTTGAAGATAGAACTTGAGAGAGTTCAATTAGATGAAGAAAATTGAAGAATGAAAGTGTTTGTAGGTGTTTTTGGTCGTTGGTGTAT
>NC_092343.1:252790000-252800000 GCF_046630445.1 Rutidosis leptorrhynchoides
CATATAGAGTGTCTATGGTTGTTCCGAAATATATATAGATGTGTCGACATGATAGGTCGAAACATTGTATACGTGTCTATGGTATCTCAAGATTACATAATATACAATACAAGTTGATTAAGTTTTGGTTGGAATAGATTTGTTACCAATTTTCACGTAGCTAAAATGAGAAAAATTATCCAATCTTGTTTTACCCATAACTTCTTCATTTTAAATCCGTTTTGAGTGAATCAAATTGCTATGGTTTCATATTGAACTCTATTTTATGAATCTAAACAGAAAAAGTATAGGTTTATAGTCGGAAAAATAAGTTACAAGTCGTTTTTGTAAAGGTAGTCATTTCAGTCGAAAGAACGACGTCTAGATGACCATTTTAGAAAACATACTTCCACTTTGAGTTTAACCATAATTTTTGCATATAGTTTCATGTTCATAATAAAAATCATTTTCTCAGAATAACAACTTTTAAATCAAAGTTTATCATAGTTTTTAATTAACTAACCCAGAACAGCCCGCGGTGTTACTACGACGGCGTAAATCCGGTTTTACGGTGTTTTTCGTGTTTCCAGGTTTTAAATCATTAAGTTAGCATATCATATAGATATAGAACATTTGTTTAGTTGATTTTAAAAGTCAAGTTAGAAGGATTAACTTTTGTTTGCGAACAAGTTTAGAATTAACTAAACTATGTTCTAGTGATTACAAGTTTAAACCTTCAAATAAGATAGCTTTATATGTATGAATCGAATGATGTTATGAACATCATTACTACCTTAAGTTCCTTGGATAAACCTACTGGAAAAGAGAAAAATGGATCTAGCTTCAACGGATCCTTGGATGGCTCGAAGTTCTTGAAGCAGAATCATGACACGAAAACAAGTTCAAGTAAGATCATCACTTGAAATAAGATTGTTATAGTTATAGAAATTGAACCAAAGTTTGAATATGATTATTACCTTGTATTAGAATGATAACCTACTGTAAGAAACAAAGATTTCTTGAGGTTGGATGATCACCTTACAAGATTGGAAGTGAGCTAGCAAACTTGAAAGTATTCTTGATTTTATGAAACTAGAACTTTTGAAATTTATGAAGAACACTTAGAACTTGAAGATAGAACTTGAGAGAGATCAATTAGATGAAGAAAATTGAAGAATGAAAGTGTTTGTAGGTGTTTTTGGTCGTTGGTGTATGGATTAGATATAAAGGATATGTAATTTTGTTTTCATGTAAATAAGTCATGAATGATTACTCATATTTTTGTAATTTTATGAGATATTTCATGCTAGTTGCCAAATGATGGTTCCCACATGTGTTAGGTGACTCACATGGGCTGCTAAGAGCTGATCATTGGAGTGTATATACCAATAGTACATACATCTAAAAGCTGTGTATTGTACGAGTACGAATACGGGTGCATACGAGTAGAATTGTTGATGAAACTGAACGAGGATGTAATTGTAAGCATTTTTGTTAAGTAGAAGTATTTTGATAAGTGTCTTGAAGTCTTTCAAAAGTGTATGAATACATATTAAAACACTACATGTATATACATTTTAACTGAGTCGTTAAGTCATCGTTAGTCGTTACATGTAAATGTTGTTTTGAAACCTTTAGGTTAACGATCTTGTTGAATGTTGTTAACCCATTGTTTATTATAACAAATGAGATGTTAAATTATTATATTATCATGATATTATGATATATAATATATCTTAGTATGATGTATATACAGTTAAATGTCGTTACAACGATAATCGTTACATATATGTCTCGTTTCGAAATCATTAAGTTAGTAGCCTTATTTTTACATATGTATTTCATTGTTAATACACTTAATAATATATTTACTTATCATTTAACATAATTAATCAAGTGTATCAATATCTTAATATGATTCATATGTACCTAGTAAGACGTTGTTATAACGATAATCGTTATATATATCGTTTTCGAGTTTCTTAAATTAATAGTCTCATTTTTATGTATATAACTCATTGTTAAAATACCTAATGAGATACATACTTATAATAAAAACATGTTAAATATATATATAACCATATATATGTCATCGTATAGTTTTTACAAGTTTTAACGTTCGTGAATCACCGGTCAACTTGGGTGGTCAATTGTCTATATGAAACATATTTCAATTAATCAAGTCTTAACAAGTTTGATTGCTTAACATGTTGGAAACATTTAATCATGTAAATATCAATCTCAATTAATATATATAAACATGGAAAAGTTCGGGTCACTACAGTACCTACCCGTTAAATAAATTTCGTCCCGAAATTTTAAGCTGTTGAAGGTGTTGACGAATCTTCTGGAAATAGATGCGGGTATTTCTTCTTCATCTGATCTTCACGCTCCCAGGTGAACTCGGGTCCTCTACGAGCATTCCATCGAACCTTAACAATTGGTATCTTGTTTTGCTTAAGTCTTTTAACCTCACGATCCATTATTTCGACGGGTTCTTCGATGAATTGAAGTTTTTCGTTGATTTGGATTTCATCTAACGGAATAGTGAGATCTTCTTTAGCAAAACATTTCTTCAAATTCGAGACGTGGAAAGTGCTATGTACAGCCGCGAGTTGTTGAGGTAACTCAAGTCGGTAAGCTACTGGTCCGACACGATCAATAATCTTGAATGGTCCAATATACCTTGGATTTAATTTCCCTCGTTTACCAAATCGAACAACGCCTTTCCAAGGTGCAACTTTAAGCATGACCATCTCTCCAATTTCAAATTCTATATCTTTTCTTTTAATGTCAGCGTAGCTCTTTTGTCGACTTTGGGCGGTTTTCAACCGTTGTTGAATTTGGATGATCTTCTCGGTAGTTTCTTGTATAATCTCCGGACCTGTAATCTGTCTATCCCCCACTTCACTCCAACAAATCGGAGACCTGCACTTTCTACCATAAAGTGCTTCAAACGGCGCCATCTCAATGCTTGAATGGTAGCTGTTGTTGTAGGAAAATTCTGCTAACGGTAGATGTCGATCCCAACTGTTTCCGAAATCAATAACACATGCTCGTAGCATGTCTTAAAGCTTTTGTATCGTCCTTTCGCTCTGCCCATCAGTTTGTGGATGATAGGCAGTACTCATGTCTAGACGAGTTCCTAATGCTTGCTGTAATGTCTGCCAGAATCTTGAAATAAATCTGCCATCCCTATCAGAGATAATAGAGATTGGTATTCCATGTCTGGATATGACTTCCTTCAAATACAGTCGTGCTAACTTCTCCATCTTGTCATCTTCTCTTATTGGCAGGAAGTGTGCTGATTTGGTGAGACGATCAACTATTACCCAAATAGTATCAAAACCACTTGCAGTCCTTGGCAATTTAGTGATGAAATCCATGGTAATGTTTTCCCATTTCCATTCTGGGATTTCGGGTTGTTGAAGTAGACCTGATGGTTTCTGATGCTCAGCTTTGACCTTAGAACACGTCAAACATTCTCCTACGTATTTAGCAACATCGGCTTTCATACCCGGCCACCAAAAATATTTCCTGAGATCCTTGTACATCTTCCCCGTTCCAGGATGTATTGAGTATCTGGTTTTATGAGCTTCTCTAAGTACCATTTCTCTCATATCTCCAAATTTTGGTACCCAAATCCTTTCAGCCCTATACCGGGTTCCATCTTCCCGAATATTAAGATGCTTCTCCGATCCTTTGGGTATTTCATTCTTTAAATTTCCCTCTTTTAAAACTCCTTGTTGCGCCTCCTTTATTTGAGTAGTAAGGTTATTATGAATCATTATATTCATAGATTTTACTCGAATGGGTTCTCTGTCCTTCCTGCTCAAGGCATCAGCTACCACATTTGCCTTCCCCGGGTGGTAACGAATCTCAAAGTCGTAACCATTCAACAATTCAATCCACCTACGCTACCTCATATTCAGTTGTTTCTGATTAAATATGTGTTGAAGACTTTTGTGGTCGGTATATATAATACTTTTGACCCCATATAAGTAGTGCCTCCAAGTCTTTAATGAAAAAACAACCGCGCCTAATTCCAAATCATGCGTCGTATAATTTTGTTCGTGAATCTTCAATTGTCTAGACGCATAAGCAATCACCTTCGTTCGTTGCATTAATACACAACCGAGACCTTGCTTTGATGCGTCACAATAAATCAAAAAATCATCATTCCCTTCAGGCAATGACAATATAGGTGCCGTAGTTAGCTTTTTCTTCAATAACTGAAACGCTTTCTCTTGTTCATCATTCCATTCAAATTTCTTCCCTTTATGCGTTAATGCAGTCAAGGGTTTTGCTATTCTGGAAAAGTCTTGGATGAACCTTCTGTAGTAACCAGCTAGTCCTAAAAACTGGCGTATGTGTTTCGGAGTTTTCGGGGTTTCCCACTTTTCAACAGTTTCTATCTTTGCCGGATCCACCTTAATACCTTCTTTGTTCACTATGTGACCGAGGAATTGAACTTCTTCCAACCAAAATGCACACTTTGAAAACTTAGCGTACAATTCTTCTTTCCTCAATACTTCTAACACCTTTCTCAAATGTTCACCGTGTTCTTGGTCATTCTTTGAGTAAATAAGTATGTCATCAATGAAAACAATGACAAACTTGTCAAGGTATGGTCCACACACTCGGTTCATAAGGTCCATGAACACAGCTGGTGCATTAGTTAAACCAAACGGCATGACCATAAACTCGTAATGACCGTAACGTGTTCTGAAAGCAGTCTTTGGAATATCATCTTCTTTCACCCGCATTTGATGGTACCCGGAACGTAAGTCAATCTTTGAATAAACAGACGAGCCTTGTAGTTGATCAAATAAGTCGTCGATTCTCGGTAGTGGGTAGCGGTTCTTGATGGTAAGTTTATTCAACTCTCGGTAGTCGATACACAACCTGAATGTACCATCTTTCTTCTTGACAAACAAAACAGGAGCTCCCCATGGTGATGTGCTTGGTCGAATGAAACCACGCTCTAAAAGTTCTTGTAATTGGCTTTGTAGTTCTTTCATCTCGCTGGGTGCGAGTCTGTAAGGAGCACGAGCTATTGGTGCAGCTCCTGGTACAAGATCTATTTGAAATTCAACGGATCGATGTGGGGTTAATCCCGGTAATTCTTTCGGAAATACATCGGGAAATTCTTTTGAAATGGGAACATCATTGATGCTCTTTTCTTCAGTTTGTACTTTCTCGACGTGTGCTAGAACAGCATATCAACCTTTTCTTATTAGTTTTTGTGCCTTCAAATTACTAATAAGATGTAGCTTCGTGTTGCCCTTTTCTCCGTACACCATTAAGGGTTTTCCTTTTTCTCGTATAATGCGAATTGCATTTTTGTAACAGACGATCTCCGCTTTCACTTCTTTCAACCAGTCCATACCGATTATCACATCAAAACTCCCTAACTCTACTGGTATCAAATCAATCTTAAATGTTTCGCTAACCAGTTTAATTTCTCGATTCCGACATATATTATCTGCTGAAATTAATTTACCATTTGCTAATTCGAGTAAAAATTTACTATCCAAAGGCGTCAATGGACAACTTAATTTAGCACAAAAATCTCTACTCATATAGCTTCTATCCGCACCCGAATCAAATAAAACGTAAGCAGATTTATTGTCAATATGAAACGTACCCGTAACAAGCTCCGGGTCTTCCTGTGCCTCTGCCGCATTAATATTGAAAACTTTTCTGCGGCCTTGTCCATTCGTGTTCTCCTGGTTCGGGCAATTTCTAATAATGTGGCCCGGTTTTCCACATTTATAACAAACTACATTGGCATAACTTGCTCCGACAATACTTGCTCCGCCATTACTCGTTCCGATACCATTTGTTCCTTTCGTTCTATTAACCCCTGGTCCGTAGACCTCACACTTCGCCGCGCTATGACCATTTCTTTTACACTTGTTGCAAAATTTGGTGCAGAACCCCGAGTGATACTTTTCACACCTTTGGCATAGCTGCTTCTGATTGTTGTTGTTGTTGCGGTTATTATTGTTGTTGGGATGATTGTTGTAGTTGCTGTTGCTGTTGTTGTTGTTGTTATTGTTGGGCCGTTTGTTGTAGTTGCGATTGATGTTGCGATTGTTGGGATAATTGTTGCGATTATTGTTGTAATTGCTGTTGTTGTTGTATTGGTGATTCTTATCACCGTTTTCCTCCCACTTTCTTTTGACTTGCTTCACATTGGCCTCTTCAGCAGTCTGTTCTTTAATTCTTTCTTCAATCTGGTTCACTAGTTTGTGAGCCATTCTACATGCCTGTTGTATAGAGGCGGGCTCGTGTGAACTTATATCTTCTTGGATTCTTTCCGGTAATCCTTTCACAAATGCGTCGATCTTCTCTTCCTCATCTTCGAATGCTCCCGGACACAATAGGCACAATTCTGTGAATCGTCTTTCGTACGTGGTAATATCAAATCCTTGGGTTCGTAACCCTCTAAGTTCTGTCTTGAGCTTATTGACCTCGGTTCTGGGACGGTACTTCTCGTTCATCAAGTGCTTGAATGCTGACCACGGTAGTGCGTACGCATCGTCTTGTCCCATTTGCTCTAGATAGGTATTCCACCATGTTAACGCAGAACCTGTGAAGGTATGCGTAGCGTACTTCACTTTGTCCTCTTCAGTACACTTACTTATGGCAAACACCGATTCGACCTTCTCGGTCCACCGTTTCAATCCGATCGGTCCTTCGGTTCCATCAAATTCCAAAGGTTTGCAGGCAGTGAATTCTTTGTAGGTGCATCCTACACGATTTCCTGTACTGCTAGATCCAAGGTTATTGTTGGTATGTAGCGCAGCCTGTACTGCGGCTATGTTTGAAGCTAGAAAAGTACGGAATTCCTCTTCATTCATATTCACGGTGTGTCGAGTAGTCGGTGCCATTTCCTTCAAAATAGTCAAATGGAACAAGTTAATCATACAGAATATTAAGAGTAGTTAATAGTATTTCGTAGCATAATATGAACTCATTTATAAAAGCTTTTTCTTCATATTAGCGTTTTATAAGTTTAAATTCGGGTAGTACCTACCCGTTAAGTTCATACTTAGTAGCTAATATACAATTCAACTACTACAATTCTATATGAAAAACTGATTATAATAATATTTCGCGTTCAAACTTTTATACAATATTTTACAAACTTACAATACCGCTTATTTTACATAAAGCATGAAATATAGCACACAATAACTTTGATACAAGATAGTTGTGAAGATAATTCTAGCTAGTACACAAGTCGTTCAGCAAAGGCAATAAAGACACGTAATTCATACGTCCAGAAACAAGTCATGCATTCTGGTTTTACTAGGACTACTTCCCATCCTTGGTCTTGTGCAACATAACCGTTATGGCCGTTGATAAGACAGCGTGTTGTAACGTCGTCAAAGGGACGAGGGTTACGTAATGTCCAACAGTCCCGTAATAATCTAAAAACCTCATTTCTTACCCCAATTACCGACTCCGTCACTTGTGGAAACGTTTTGTTTAATAATTGTAGCCCGATGTTCTTGTTCTCACTTTGGTGAGAAGCGAACATTACTAATCCGTAAGCATAACATGCTTCTTTATGTTGCATGTTAGCCGCTTTTTCTAAATCACGAAGTCCAATATTCGGATATATTGAGTCAAAATAATTTCTTAACCCGTTGCGTAAAATAGCATTTGGGTTCCCCGCAATATATGCGTCAAAGTAAACACATCGTAACTTATGGGTTTCCCAATGTGATATCCCCCATCTTTCAAACGAAAGTCTCTTATAAACCAAGACATTCTTGGAACGTTCTTCGAATGTCTTACAAACTGATCTCGCCTTAAATAGTTGTGCCGAGGAATTCTGGCCGACTCTAGACAATATTTCATCAATCATGTCTCCGGGTAGGTCTCTTAAAATATTGGGTTGTCTATCCATTTTGTGTTTTTAAACTGTAAAATAGACAAGAGTTAGATTCATAAAAAAATACTTATTAATACAAGCAATTTTTACATATATCATAAAGCATAAGAACGCTATATTACATATATTACACCACAAGAATACAACTATCTTATTCCGACTCGCTCGTTTCTTCTTCTTCGGTTTTGGTTCGTTTTGCCAAGTTTCTAGGGATATATGATGTTCCCCTAATACGAGCCGTTGTTGTCCACATTGGTTTAGAAAAACCTGGTGGTTTAGAGGTTCCCGGGTCATTGTTACAACTTAAGAACTTCGGGGGTTGACGATACATATAAAGTTCATCGGGGTTGGAATTAGATTTCTCTATTTTTATGCCCTTTCCCTTATTATTTTCTTTTGCCTTTTTAAATTCAGTTGGGGTAATTTCTATAACATCATTGGAATTCTCGTCGGAATCCGATTCATCGGAGAATTGGTAATCCTCCCAATATTTTGCTTCCTTGGCGGAAACACCATTGACCATAATTAACCTTGGTCGGTTGGTTGAGGATTCTCTTTTACTTAACCGTTTTATTATTTCCCCCACCGGTTCCGATTCTTCTTCCGGTTCCGATTCTTCGTCCGGTTCCGATTCTTCTTCCGGTTCCGACTCTTCTTCCGGTTCCTCTTCGGGAACTTGTGAATCAGTCCATGAATCATTCCAATTTACATTTGACTCTTCATTATTATTAGGTGAGTCAATGGGACTTGTTCTAGAGGTAGACATCTATCACATAATATCAAACACGTTAAGAGATTAATATATCACATAATATTCATATGTTAAAAATATATAGTTTCCAACAAAAATGTTAAGCAATCATTTTTAAAGAAAACACGGTCGAAGTCCAGAATCACTAATGCATCCTAACAAACTCGATAAGACACACTAATGCAAATTTTCTGGTTCTCTAAGACCAACGCTCGGATACCAACTGAAATGTCCCGTTCTTATTGATTAAAAAAGTTCCATATTAATTGATTTCGTTGCGAGGTTTTGACCTCTATATGAGACGTTTTTCAAAGACTGCATTCATTTTTAAAACAAACCATAACCTTTATTTCATAGATAAAGGTTTTAAAAAGCTTTACGTAGATTATCAAATAATGATAATCTAAAATATCCTGTTTACACACGACCATTACATAATGGTTTACAATACAAATATGTTACAACAAAATAAGTTTCTTGAATGCAGTTTTTACACAATATCATACAAGTATGGACTCCAAATCTCGTCCTTATTTAAGTATGCGACAGCGGAAGCTCTTAATAATCACCTGAGAATAAACATGCTTAAAACGTCAACAAAAATGTTGGTGAGTTATAGGTTTAACCTATATATATCAAATCATAATAATAGACCACAAGATTTCATATTTCAATACACATCCCATACATAGAGATAAAAATCATTCATATGGTGAAAACCTGGTAATCGACATTAACAAGATGCATATATAAGAATATCCCCATCATTCCGGGACACCCTTCGGATATGATATAAATTTCGAAGTACTAAAGCATCCGGTACTTTGGATGGGGTTTGTTAGGCCCAATAGATCTATCTTTAGGATTCGCGTCAATTAGGGTGTCTGTTCCCTACTTCTTAGATTACCAGACTTAATAAAAAGGGGCATATTCGATTTCGATAATTCAACCATAGAATGTAGTTTCACGTACTTGTGTCTATTTTGTAAATCATTTATAAAACCTGCACGTATTCTCATCCCAAAAATATTAGATTTTAAAAGTGGGACTATAACTCACTTTCACAGATTTTTACTTCGTCGGGAAGTAAGACTTGGCCACTGGTTGATTCACGAACCTATAACAATATATACATATATATCAAAGTATGTTCAAAATATATTTACAACACTTTTAATATATTTTGATGTTTTAAGTTTATTAAGTCAGCTGTCCTCGTTAGTAACCTACAACTAGTTGTCCACAGTTAGATGTACAGAAATAAATCGATAAATATTATCTTGAATCAATCCACGACCCAGTGTATACGTATCTCAGTATTGATCACAACTCAAACTATATATATTTTGGAATCAACCTCAACC
>NC_092343.1:252812500-252820000 GCF_046630445.1 Rutidosis leptorrhynchoides
AGAAGTAGTAAAATAAAAGTTGAGAGAGTTCTTGCAAGTGTGTGTGAAAATTGGAAGTAAAATTTGGAAAATGAATGTGTAAAAATGAGTTAGAAATGGTGCTTATTTATAGGCTTGAAAATTTGGTTTTTAGTGAAAATATCTAAGATAAGTTAAAATTTATTATGTCATGAATGACATATTATTCCAATAATTGAAGATTTCTATTGGTATATACCAATAGTAAATACTTCTAGAAGCTGTGTATAGTACCCTAGATATACGTATAGGATTATTGAGGAAACGGAACGAGAATTCAAATATAACTATCTTTTGTAAATATACTTATATTGTTTTATGTATAAAAGCCCTTTAAAAATGATTAAATACATTACTTATACGATATATGTATAAACATTATAAATCATCAGTATTTATGTCAAATAACGTTACGTATGGTTATTGTTTTGAAAACTTAAGTTAGTAGTTTCAAAATATACTTATGACTTTTTGTTATTAATACAAAATGAGATATTAAAACATCCTTAGATCATGTTAAATATGTATGTATAATTATCATATATTGTATAGTTCGTGATATCATCGGTCAAACTAGACGGTCAAACGTTGTGTAAAACTCTTTTCAAAAACATAAATCTTAACAATTTGGATTGCTTATCATGTTGGTAAGGTTTAATTTATATAAATATTAATCTTATAAGTATAGAACGATCGAAAAAGTGCGGGTCATTACAGTACCTACCCGTTAAATAAATTTCGTCCCGAAATTTTAAAATTGTACCTATTTTGCGTCATCGGAAAACAAGTGTGGATATTTTTGTTTTATTTGATCCTCTCGTTCCCAAGTAAACTCGGGACCCCTTCGAGCATTCCAACGAACCTTAACGATCGGTATGTTGCTCTGCTTGAGCCGTTTAACTTCACGATCCATGATTTCGATTGGTTCTTCGATGAATTGTAGTTTCTCGTCGACATGGATTTCTTCAAGAGGAATGGTGAGGTCTTCCTTTGCAAGACACTTCTTAAGGTTTGAGACGTGAAAGGTATTATGTACTCCGGCGAGTTGTTGCGGTAACTCGAGTCGATAAGCTACCGGTCCAATGCGTTCGATGATCTTGAACGGGCCTACATACCTTGGGTTTAGTTTACCCCTTTTTCCAAAACGTATGACACCTTTCCAAGGTGACACCTTTAACATAACCATGTCACCGATCTGAAACTCTAATGGTTTCCTTCGAACATCGGCGTAGCTCTTTTGGCGACTACGGGCTGTTTTCAATCTCTCCTTGATTTGTACTATCTTCTCAGTCGTTTCGTGTATGATCTCGGGACCAGTTAATTGTCGATCTCCTACTTCATTCCAACAAATAGGAGATCTACACTTCCTTCCGTACAATGCTTCGAATGGCGCAGCTTTAATGCTCGCATGATAACTATTATTATACGAGAATTCTGCTAATGGTAGATATTTATCCCATCCGTTTCCAAAATCGATCACACATGCCCTGAGCATGTCTTCAAGAGTCTGAATCGTTCTTTCACTCTGCCCGTCGGTTTGCGGATGATACGCGGTACTCATATCCAAACTAGTTCCTAGGGCCTCCTGTAGTGATTGCCAGAACTTTGATGTAAATCTACTATCACGATCGGATATAATGGAAATAGGTATTCCATGCCTTGAAACAACTTCCTTTATATACAATCGTAATAGTTTCTCCATTCTATCCGTTTCCTTTATAGGCAAGAAGTGTGCAGACTTGGTGAGACGATCAACAATCACCCAAATGGTGTCGTATCCCCAGGCAGTCTTTGGTAACTTCGTGATGAAATCCATGGTAATACCATCCCATTTCCATTCTGGGATTTCTGGTTGTTGAAGTAACCCTGACGGCTTCTGGTGTTCAGCTTTGACTTTGGAACAAGTTAAACATTCCCCAACATATGTTGCAACGTCTGTCTTTAAATTAGGCCACCAATAATGTGTCTTAAGATCTTGGTACATCTTTCCAACTCCAGGATGTATCGAGTATCTTGTCTTATGTGCCTCATTTAATATCAACTTCCTTAATCCACCCAACTTCGGTACCCAAATACGATTTGCAAAATATCGAATTCCATCTTCCCGCATAACGAGTTGCTTCTCATACTTCTTCATTATTTCATTTCCTATATTTTCTTTAGTAAGTGCTTCTCGTTGAACTTCTTTGATTTGTGAGTTGAGATTCATGCGAATTTTTATGTTCATCGCTCGTACTCGAATTGGTTCTCGTTCCTTTCTGCTTAAAGCATCGGCCACCACGTTTGCTTTCCCGGGATGATAACGAATTTCACAATCATAGTCATTTACTAACTCAACCCACCTACGTTGCCTCATGTTCAGCTGTTTTTGATCGAAAATATGTTGAAGGCTTTTATGATCAGTAAACACAGTGCATTTAACTCCATATAAATAGTGTCTCCATATCTTCAATGCAAACACTACTGCCCCCAATTCTAGATCATGCGTCGTATAATTCCGCTCGTGAATCTTCAATTGTCGGGATGCGTATGCAATAACTTTCTTTCGTTGCATAAGGACGCAACCAAAACCTTGTCGCGAAGCGTCACAATATATTTCAAAATCATCGTTCCCTTCAGGTAACGATAAAATAGGTGCCGTAGTTAACTTCTTCTTTAGTAATTGAAATGCACTCTCCTGCTCAGAAGTCCATTCATATTTCTTCCCTTTTTGCGTTAACGCTGTCAACGGCTTAGCTATTCGGGAAAAATCTTGAATAAACCTTCTATAATAACCGGCTAAACCCAAAAATTGGCGTATCTGCATTGGTGTCTTAGGAGTCTCCCATTTTTCAATGGCTTCAATTTTTGCTGGATCAACCTGAATTCCTTTGCTACTAACAACGTGGCCAAGAAATTGCACTTCTTTCAACCAGAAAGCACATTTAGAAAATTTAGCATATAGCTGTTCTTTTCTTAACAACTCTAATATCAACCTTAAATGCTGCTCATGCTCTTGCTCACTCTTGGAATAGATAAGAATATCATCAATGAAAACGATAACAAACTTATCTAGATATGGACTACAAACTCGATTCATGAGGTCCATGAATACAGCTGGCGCATTCGTCAATCCAAACGGCATGACCAAAAATTCGTAATGACCATAACGTGTCCGAAAAGCAGTTTTCGGTATATCTTCTTCTTTGACACGTAATTGATGATAGCCCGACCTTAAGTCAATTTTTGAGTACACACATGATCCTTGGAGTTGATCAAATAAGTCGTCAATTCTCGGTAGTGGATACCGATTCTTGATAGTTAACTTATTTAATTCACGATAATCTATACACATCCTAAAAGATCCATCTTTCTTTTTAACAAATAGAATCGGAGCTCCCCACGGTGAAGTACTTGGTCGTATGAATCCATGATCCAGTAATTCTTTTAACTGACTCTGAAGTTCTTTTAACTCGGACGGTGCAAGTCTATATGGAGCACGAGCCACTGGTGCAGCTCCTGGTACTAAATCTATTTGAAATTCTACAGATCTAAATGGAGGTAATCCCGGCAACTTTTCCGGAAAGACTTCAGGAAAATCTCTTGCCACAGGCACGTCATTGATGCTCTTCACTTTTTCCTTTGTTTCGACTTTATTAACATGTGCTAAGATAGCATAGCACCCTTTCTTCAAGCACTTTTGAGCTTTCAAATAACTAATGAGTTTTAGCTTTGAGTTACCCTTCTCTCCATAAATCATTACTGGCGTTTTATCCTTACGAGGAATGCGAATTGCCTTCTTGGCGCACACAACTTCAGCTCCTATTTTGGACATCCAGTCCATGCCGACTATTACATCAAAACTTCCTAATTCTACGGGTATCAAGTCAATTTTAAACGTTTCTCCGGCTAAATTTATTTTACAATCACGGCAAATTTTATCGGCTTTAATTAGTTTACCATTAGCTAACTCAATCATGTACTTAGCATCGAGAGGTAATGATGAACAATTCAATTTAGCGTGAAAGTCTCTACACACGTAACTTCTATCATCACCAGTATCAAATATAATAGATGCGGATAAGTTATTAATGGTAAACGTACCCGTAACAAGCTCCGGGTCTTCACATGCCTCTTTAGCATTAATAACAAATGCTCTTCCACGTGCAGGTCCGATATTCTTCTCTGGATTCGGGCACTGGCTCTTATAGTGGCCTTGTTTTCCACACCCAAAACAAGTAATGGTAGCCAAAGCAGTTCTATTTGCGTTGGTGGCAGGAGTCTTGGCACCATTTGTATTCGTAACGAGAGCCCTACAATCTTCAGCAAGATGACCCTGTCGATTACATTTGTTGCATACCACACTACAGTAACCAAAGTGATGTTTGTGACATCGGTTGCATAAAGGACTTTGTCCTTTGTAACCAAAACCTGAACCACTACCCGCACCTTTCGGGGTTTCTTGTTTCTTAAAAGTTTGTTGTTGATTACCTCGATCATAGCTTCCATTCCACTTTCTCTTGTTACCTGATACCTTCACATCAGTATTGAATGCTTTCTTATCCAAAATGACCTGATCCATTAGCTCGTTTGCCATGGTTATAGCTTCATGAATTGTCTTAGGTTTCGATGCTGTAACGTTTGCCTTGACCTTTTTGGGCAAACCATCTTTGTACATTTCAATCTTCCGTTCTTCGGTTGGAACCAATTCAGGACATAGTAAAACTAATTCCATGAATCGCTGATTGTAGTTGATGATTTCAGTACCAATAACCTTCAGACTTCGTAACTCATCTTCCAACTTCCTAACCTCGTTCCTTGGACAATATTCATTGATTAACATTGTTTTGAATTCTTCCCACGGAGTATCATAAGCTACATCTCCTCCTACAGCCTTCACATAATTTTTCCACCACGTGAGTGCACTATCTTGTAAAGTGCACGATGCGTATTTGGTCATGTCCTTTTCAACACAACCACTGATTTTGAACACAGTTTCCATCTTTTCTATCCACCGGGTTAAACCGATCGGTCCTTCTGTTCCACTGAATGATGAGGGCTTGCAAGCTTGAAAAGTTTTGTAAGTGCACCCCACACGAGGATTTGGGTTAACTGCAGCACCTCTTGCAGCCTCGACCCATAACATTCTGTCGTTCACTCGCTGATTGATGAGTTCCTGGATTTCTTGTTCCGTCATTCGGTTCAATCGCGCCATATTCTTCTATAAGAATGAAAAGAAAATAATTATTCACATGGAATATTATAGATGTAGTGTATATTTAGAGTACATTATAGCTTATTAATAATATGAACCAGGTATTATTATAAAAGCCTTTTCTTCTTATTAGCGTTTTATAATTATATCTAGGGTATTACCTACCCGTTAATGTCCATACTTAATAGCTTAGTACAGAATCAATTACTACCATCTAAATAATACTTAACCATGGAAAATTATTGCATTTCACACTTCACTATTTTACATATGCTTATCTTACATCGAACATTAAGCATACCACACTAATAATATTATACAAAACATTATATGATCCCATGGTTTAATACGGTAGCGTATCGTTTGGTCTATTTTCTAGGACGTTTAGGTTCAAAGAATCGCTTAACGC
The DNA here is from genome assembly GCF_046630445.1 of Rutidosis leptorrhynchoides. NCBI lineage: Eukaryota > Viridiplantae > Streptophyta > Magnoliopsida > Asterales > Asteraceae > Rutidosis > Rutidosis leptorrhynchoides. The sequence continues at coordinate 252,818,122 of NC_092343.1, forward strand.
TTATCCTGGCTGTCTGCCTATATTTTGGCTGTGGGACTGAAGAACTGGATGCCGGGACAGCACGAATAGGAATAGCGGGAATAAGGGTGGTAGTGTTTAGTGGAGTTGGTGCCACATCATCCTCCCTAAACTCGGGATTTGAATTTTCTAATTCATTAGCTTTTCGTTTCTTTCCTTGTTCGAACTTGTCTTTCGTAATTTCCTCGGGTTCACTTTCCTCCTCGGGTTCACTTTCCAGATTTTCTATAATTGGTTCATCCGGAATTTGTGAGTCTTCCCCAAAGATATTATTTTCTTCATCGGATAGGTTAATGACTGGAACACCATCTGAAGATTCTGGTTCGGAGTCGCTGAACGTGATGACAAGTTTTGAGCCCGACATCTATCACACAACAACTAACCCATTAGTACTACATAATATTTACATATAAATTTTAACCAACAGTGATAAGCAATGGTTTTTGAAATCAGACCCGGTCAAAGTCCAGACTTACTAATGTATCCTAACGACTTATCAGTTAGACACACTAATGCAAACCTGGTTCGCTAAGACCACCGCTCTGATACCACATGTCATAACCCGTCCTTAACCCTAAGAACGAGTTAGATAACGTATGATTTCATTGCGAGGTATTGACCTCTATATGAGACATTTTTAAAAGAAAACTGCATATATTTTACATTACAAACCACAAATCTTATTTTTGATACAAGCTTTAGACGATAGAAAGATGATTATCGTTTAGCGATAATCTTCGACTTACAAACTTTACAAATAATGATAACAACACGATTTCTAGTATATTTTACAACACAAATCCTCGGGTATGCAGTTTTATTTTTGACACAAATATGCGTACGCAAGATCCTGCTCAAATTCAACATAATGCAGCGGAAACTTCTAATTATCACCTGAGAATAAACATGTTTAAAACGTCAACATAAAGTTGGTGAGATATAGGTTTAGTGCCGGCAGCAATATATATATAGACCACAAGATTTCATATATAAACAGTTTAATAAAAATATTCTAAGTGGTTGAGCACTTGGTAACCATACTTAACATTTAATCACGTCGCATATTCCCTTTATTATGGAATCTTACTACACCGTACCAAGTGTAGTCACGAAACGAAGTACTGTGCAACCGTTGAATACTGGTCGTCCAGTCCGGTTGGGGTTGTCAGGCCCGATAGATCTATCAACAGGATTCGCGTTTACAATACCGCTGTAAATATTAGTTACCAAGCTACAGCGAAGTATGCCAGTGGTACAACTCAACGTAGAATATATTTTTCAGTTACTTGTGTCCATAACGTAAAACATAAAATACATGTATTCTCATCCCGAAATATTTAGAGTTTAAAAGTGGGACTATATACTCACTTTCGTCTTGAAGATATATATATTTTGACTTGGTCTCCCGGTTGATATCACGAACCTATCCATATATAGTTTATCAATATATTTCTATTTTAAACAATCGTCACATATATATACTTTTTATACTTTTAATAGTTTTAATAATTTCTTAGTCCGTAGTTAGCAGTCCGATGTTAGTAATTCAATTTTAATGGTTCATTTTTAGGTGTTTAATAAACCCCCAATGAAATAAATAAAAACCCCCATCGTATATGTATTGGTCGAGATTAATCTTGACCCATGGTACCGGTGTTGTCAAATGACGTGTTGCGTACATAAAGTACCGGTGTTGTCAAATGACGTGTTGCGTACAATCATGGGATCTTATGATTAATCTTCTCGTGTTGTTTACGGGTGATCCTGAACCATATAAAATTGAATTATGAGTACATATATATAAAATATCATGTTATCTTAAAAAGATGTGATTTATTTTAATTTTCTCCAATTAATCCCG
>NC_092343.1:252825000-252860000 GCF_046630445.1 Rutidosis leptorrhynchoides
AGGGCGAAAAGGGTAAAATCACATGGGGCCGGATTTGTGAGGCTTATGAGCTAGTTTGGATCAGTTTTGGATCCCATTCACATCCACTCATCATCTTCATCCATTCTTAGAGAGAGGGAGAGGTCTAGAGAGAGATTTGAGGTTTTGGTGAAGAAGAAGCTCGAATCGTTCAAAGTCTCGGGTTTTAAAGTTGTTCCTTTCGTTCCTAGCTACGTTGTGGTGGTATTGGTAAGCTCAAACTCTGAATTTCATTTATTTGATTTGATATTCAAGTTAGGGTTTTGAGTTAAATTGTTGTGTAACCCTTTTAGGTGATGAAATGGGTTTATGGTGACTAGTTAATCTTGTCACTTGGCGGGTTTTGGGTTGGATGACAATTTGGCCTTGATTAGGCTTTGGTTTGGAGTTTAATCACTAGGTATAGTGATTATTGAAGTATTGGAACCCATTTAGGGTATTATGGTTGACTAATTGTGACTTTGGGTCAAATTAGGGTTCGGTGGTAATTATGACCCAATTGGCGATTTAATGATGTTTATAAACTTAAAATGGATTAAGTTGAAGTATAGAACCGAGTTAAATGTGTTTAGGTGTCAAAACTTGTAAAGGATGAGATTTTGACCTTTATGGGTCAAAATTAGGGTTTAAGTGTCAAAATGGGTATGACACGTGTTTAACACTTGAGTTCGGGTTTAATTGGCGTATTAGGACCATTCTCACTTGTGTTAGTGATTATTGGTTAGTTTGGGCACGGTTTGTGCTTAGAAGTGCATTTGGGTCGAAATTGCACTAAGTGACGAATTGGGTTGATTTGTAAATCCACTCTAAGTATATTGTTGTAATTGTGATAATGGAATAGGTACTTTCCATTGGTGAGTTGCGGATTTACTTGGAAGCATTCTTCAAGACTTCAAGGTGAGTGATATTATCCTATGTACATATGTATGTGTAGGATGGGTGCGGGTCGGGTGGAGTGATTCTCGGCTATAGAGCTCACTTCACATGTAGGTGGACTTGATGGACTTTTGCATGAGTCCAATTGGCACGGTTGTGCGTTTTGGTTGACCATCTTTGGCGAAGTACGCGTTCGCGTGTACACTATTACACGTGATTGTGATGTGGATGATATAACCCCAATGGCGAAGGGTTTTGAGTTGGAGAAGTGAATCGCGTGTAGTTCGGATTCACGATGACGCGTGTAGTTCGGTCATCTTATCAAAATGAATCTCGTGTAGTTCGGATTCATGGTGACTCGTGTAGTTCGGTCATCTTATCAAAATGAATCTCGTGTAGTTCGGATTCATGGTGACTCGTGTAGTTCGGTCATCTTATTGAGGTAGTAATCTCGTGTGGTTTCGGATTACTAAGGCTCATGTAGTTCGGCCAACCTCAATGTTGTGAAGATAATAATCTCGTGTGGTTTCGGATTACTAAGGCTCGTGTAGTTCGGCCAATCTTCATTGTGGTATTTGGTTCTCGGTATTGGGTTAAGGCGTTAACCTTGTTCGTTTATATTGTTATATATTAATGTATTGCTGTGTTGTAGCTAACCCTCCGGATGTAGCTATTTGGCGTTGTTCACATCGTCGTTGGTGAACTTATATTGTTGTTGTATCTTTAGCTCGTTGCTTAGAGATCGTACGGTATGCTTAGTGTAATGCTTTATATATGGATGCCTCGGTATGCAGTAATTGTTATTTTGTGGCGTGTCCATTTTATACATATATAAGTATGTAGTATATTATCATTCACTAAGCGTTAGCTTACCCTCTCGTTGTTGACTCTTTTTATAGATTGCATGCGGATGGTGGCTCGGGTAAGCGCGATGATTAGAGGACTTGCATAGTTTGCGTAGAAGGCTTGCTTTTGGATTTATTAGGATTGGGTAGCGTATCCCCAATCGCCATGCTCGGCTTTGTTTTGTATTAAAAGTCGTATGGTCGAAAATTGTATTTTGGTACTTAAGGGGTAATTTGGGTCAATGTGGGCCCCGCTTCGTAAACATAATTTTATTAATAGAACGTGCTAGTTTTTATATATGGAACATGGGGTTAAAAGCGTTACGCCTAAATATGTCGGGAACTAGTCAAACATTTTCGCATTTAAAGACTTTCCGGACAGTCAGGTTTGGCGCGCCGCGCGGCCTATATGGCGCGCCGCGCCAGGTGGCAGTTCAGCAAATTTTTTTTATTTTGTATTTTCACGTGGTTTGTTCGCGGGTTGGTTTGGGTTGTTACAAGTGGTATCAGAGCATGGTCTAAGGGATTTAGGTGACTTGAGATAGGTGCCTAGACTTAGACTTTTGTGTGTGCTATTTTGTTGCGGGACTTGTAGGATTACGGGTCGGAATGGGTTTGGTTAGTGCCTTTGCTATAGGTTGACTAACGTTTATATTAGTAATGCGGATATTATTAATATGTTGTGTGTTGTGATAATAATTCTCGCGTGTGTTTGTACCGCGTAGAATTTTGGTTGTGTTTGTGTATATCATCGAGCGAGACGGTCGTTGTACTAACGAGTCGATGCGGCATGTGTGCGTAATAAGAACTTGCAAACCTTATTACGGGTGCAAATCGTGTCTAACAAGTGATGTACGATGAGTGTTTAGCAAGATGGGGACGTGTCGTGCGTTCGGTTTTACACGTTCGTGGACTAATCGTTTTGCATTCTTTAGAATGACGACGCGAAACGAGACCGAGGCGAATGACGCGGAGTTTAACACTAGGGTTGCGGCCGCCGTTGCGAAGCAAATGGGTGCGTTAGAAGAAAGAATGGAAAGGAGGTATTCCGAACTTCAAAGTAGTGGTGAAATGGAGCGTTATCTTAAGAGCTTCATGAGGACTAAACCCCCGATGTATGACGGAAAGCCGGATCCTTTGGTAAGCACAACTTGGATTTCGGACGTCGAAGGGTGTTTCCGTACTATTGATTGCCCTCCTGAGAGAAAGACGAGACTCGCTACGAGTTTGTTGCGGGGTAGGGCAAGGGATTGGTTGGATGGTAAGATTGATCTTGTCGGTGGCGAGACGTTTATGGCTTTATCGTGGGACGACTTTAAGGAGGAATTCTTCGAGGAGTTCCGGACTTCGGCTGATTTGTGGGAATTGCGTAATGAGTTGCGAAATTTGCGACAAGGATCTATGGATTTGAGTACTCTCAAGACGACCTTTATGGCAAAGGCTCGTTTTTGTCCGGAGTATTTGGGGAATGATCGTTTGTTGATGGGAGATTTCTATCGGACCTTGAATGATGACTTGAAAAGTAAAATTAGTCGGGGTCAAGCGAAATTGTTTTCGGAATTATTCGACTTGGCTAGAGGTTTCGAGTCGTATTCACGATCGAAAAAGGGTGAACCTTCAAGTGAGCGAAGGGTCGTTTCTTATGGTGCTCCGAGTAAGAGGGCTAAGGGTCCGAGTGTGAGCACGGGTGGTACGCGAACGGGTATGTCGGATTCTAGTGCGGTTAGATGTTACAATTGTGGCGTGAGGGGTCACAAGTCTTGGGAATGTTCGGTACCAAAGGGTGATGGTATGGTGTGCTTCAATTGCCAAAAAGAAGGACATCGTAAGTCGGAATGTCCCAAGTTAGCGGGGACGGGTGCGGCCAGGAGACGTTGAGGTACGTTTAATTTTGATAAATATGTCTTTTGATTATTTATTAAATGCCGTTTGAGTTTGAGTTGCGTGCCTTTGTTGTGCATGTTATGCTACGGGTGACGTTCCTAATGGAAGTACCCTATGTTGATGTTTGATCGACGGGTGAAGGGCGTAAGACTTGGTGCAACCAAGCATTCCTTAGTATTTGGGAAAACGTTTCTACCAAGCCACGTAAATGGTTTTGGTGTTTGGTTGTTAAGCGCGTGTTCGCTTTTATGTTGAAGTGACGAATCATGAGGTTCGTCGGTTGGTTGGAACCCTTGAGATCGAGTGTTTTAAATCTCGATGTGTGTTGGTAATGGAGTCTTTATGACGCGACATTAGGTGCCTCTTTTATACCTACTAGCGTGGTGTTCGACTCCGATTGTGTTGCGGTACACTTTTCGTTCAAAGTGTATAAGGGTTAGTTAAAATCCTTAGTGTGCTCAAGGTTAGAGCAAGATGTGGTAATGGGTCGTGTGAGCCCAATCATTGGTAAAGCCTACATGTGGTAGCATTGTGCGGCTATACGAGTTTTGGATATGGAACGTGGTTCCAAGTGGGGGAGTTACACTCCCGCACGAGGAAGTTTTAGTGTGAGATTTCGGATGATGCTTTTGGTAGATCCGGAAAATGTTGTCGAGACCTGGTTTTGGTCGATTTTGTAGTGACCCGAACTTTTCCATGTTTATATATATTAATTGAGATTGATATTTACATGATTAAATGTTTCCAACATGTTAAGCAATCAAACTTGTTAAGACTTGATTAATTGAAATAGGTTTCATATAGACAATTGACCACCCAAGTTGACCGGTGATTCACGAACGTTAAAACTTGTAAAAAAAAACTATATGATGACATATATATGGTTACATATATAGTTAACATGATATTATGATAAGTAAACATATCATTAATTATATTAACAATGAACTACATATGTAAAAACAAGACTACTAACTTAATGATTTTGAAACGAGACATATATGTAACGTTTATCGTTGTAACGACATTTAATGTATATATATCATATTAAGAGATATTCGTACATCATAATATCATGATAATATAATAATTTAAAATCTCTTTTGTTATTATAAACATTGGGTTAACAACATTTAACAAGATCGTTAACCTAAAGGTTTCAAAACAACACTTACATGTAACGACTAACGATGACTTAACGACTCAGTTAAAATGTATATACATGTAGTGTTTTAATATGTATTTATACACTTTTGAAAGACTTCAATACACTTATCAAAATACTTCTACTTAACAAAAATACTTACAATTACATTCTCGTTCAGTTTCATCAACAATTCTACTCGTATGCACCCGTATTCGTACTCGTACAATACACAGCTTTTAGATGTATGTACTATTGGTATATACACTCCAATGATCAGCTCTTAGCAGCCCATGTGAGTCACCTAACACATGTGGGAACCATCATTTGGCAACTAGCATGAAATATCTCATAAGATTACAAAAATATGAGTAATCATTCATGACTTATTTACATGAAAACAAAATTACATATCCTTTATATCTAATCCATACACCAACGACCAAAAACACCTACAAACACTTTAATTCTTCAATTTTCTTCATCTAATTGAACTCTCTCAAGTTCTATCTTCAAGTTCTAAGTGTTCTTCATAAATTCCAAAAGTTCTAGTTTCATAAAATCAAGAATACTTTCAAGTTTGCTAGCTCACTTCCAATCTTGTAAGGTGATCATCCAACCTCAAGAAATCTTTGTTTCTTACAGTAGGTTATCATTCTAATACAAGGTAAAAATCATATTCAAACTTTGGTTCAATTTCTATAACTATAACAATCTTATTTCAAGTGATGATCTTACTTGAACTTGTTTTCGTGTCATGATTTTGCTTCAAGAACTTTGAGCCATCCAAGGATCCATTGAAGCTAGATCCATTTTTCTCTTTTCCAGTAGGTTCATCCAAGGAACTTAAGGTAGTAATGATGTTCATAACATCATTCGATTCATACATATAAAGCTATCTTATTCGAAGGTTTAAACTTGTAATCACTAGAACATAGTTTAGTTAATTCTAAACTTGTTCGCAAACAAAAGTTAATCCTTCTAACTTGACTTTTAAAATCAACTAAACACATGTTCTATATCTATATGATATGCTAACTTAATGATTTAAAACCTGGAAACACGAAAAACACCGTAAAACCGGATTTACGCCGTCGTAGTAACACCGCGGGCTGTTTTGGGTTAGTTAATTAAAAACTATGATAAACTTTGATTTAAAAGTTGTTATTCTGAGAAAATGATTTTTATTATGAACATGAAACTATATCCAAAAATTATGGTTAAACTCAAAGTGGAAGTATGTTTTCTAAAATGGTCATCTAGACGTCGTTCTTTCGACTGAAATGACTACCTTTACAAAAACGACTTGTAACTTATTTTTCCGACTAGAAACCTATACTTTTTTTGTTTAGATTCATAAAATAGAGTTCAATATGAAACCATAGCAATTTGATTCACTCAAAACGGATTTAAAATGAAGAAGTTATGGGTAAAACAAGATTGGATAATTTTTCTCATTTTAGCTACGTGAAAATTGGTAACAAATCTATTCCAACCATAACTTAATCAACTTGTATTATATATTATGTAATCTTGAGATACCATAGACACGTATACAATGTTTCGACCTATCATGTCGACACATCTATATATATTTCGGAACAACCATAGACACTCTATATGTGAATGTTGGAGTTAGCTATACAGGGTTGAGGTTGATTCCAAAATATATATAGTTTGAGTTGTGATCAATACTGAGATACGTATACACTGGGTCGTGGATTGATTCAAGATAATATTTATCGATTTATTTCTGTACATCTAACTGTGGACAACTAGTTGTAGGTTACTAACGAGGACAGCTGACTTAATAAACTTAAAACATCAAAATATATTAAAAGTGTTGTAAATATATTTTGAACATACTTTGATATATATGTATATATTGTTATAGGTTCGTGAATCAACCAGTGGCCAAGTCTTACTTCCCGACGAAGTAAAAATCTGTGAAAGTGAGTTATAGTCCCACTTTTAAAATCTAATATTTTTGGGATGAGAATACATGCAGGTTTTATAAATGATTTACAAAATAGACACAAGTACGTGAAACTACATTCTATGGTTGAATTATCGAAATCGAATATGCCCCTTTTTATTAAGTCTGGTAATCTAAGAATTAGGGAACAGACACCCTAATTGACGCGAATCCTAAAGATAGATCTATTGGGCCTAACAAACCCCATCCAAAGTACCGGATGCTTTAGTACTTCAAAATTTATATCATATCCGAAGGGTGTCCCGGAATGATGGGGATATTCTTATATATGCATCTTGTTATTGTCGGTTACCAGGTGTTCACCATATGAATGATTTTTATCTCTATGTATGGGATGTGTATTTAAATATGAAATCTTGTGGTCTATTGTTACGATTTGATATATATAGGTTAAACCTATAACTCACCAACATTTTTGTTGACGTTTTAAGCATGTTTATTCTCAGGTGATTATTAAGAGCTTCCGCTGTCGCATACTTAAATAAGGACAAGATTTGGAGTCCATGCTTGTATGATATTGTGTAAAAACTGCATTCAAGAAACTTATTTTGTTGTAACATATTTGTATTGTAAACCATTATGTAATGGTCGTGTGTAAACAGGATATTTTAGATTATCATTATTTGATAATCTACGTAAAGCTTTTTAAACCTTTATTGATGAAATAAAGGTTATGGTTTGTTTAAAAATGAATGCAGTCTTTGAAAAACGTCTCATATAGAGGTCAAAACCTCGCAACGAAATCAATTAATATGGAACGTTTTTAATCAATAAGAACGGGACATTTCAGTTGGTATCCGAGCGTTGGTCTTAGAGAACCAGAAAATTTGCATTAGTGTGTCTTATCGAGTTTGTTAGGATGCATTAGTGAGTCTGGACTTCGACCGTGTTTTCTTTAAAAATGATTGCTTAACATTTTTGTTGGAAACTATATATTTTTAACATATGAATATTATGTGATATATTAATCTCTTAACGTGTTTGATATTATGTGATAGATGTCTACCTCTAGAACAAGTCCCATTGACTCACCTAATAATAATGAAGAGTCAAATGTAAATTGGAATGATTTGTGGACTGATTCACAAGGTCCCGAAGAGGAACCGGAAGAAGAGTCGGAACCGGAAGAAGAATCGGAACTGGAAGAAGAATCGGAACCGGATGAAGAAATAGAACCGGTGGGGGAAATAATAAAACGGTTAAGTAAAAGAAAATCCTCAACCAACCGACCAAAGTTAATTATGGTCAATGGTGTTTCCGCCAAGGAAGCAAAATATTGGGAGGATTACCAATTCTCCGATGAATCGGATTCCGACGAGAATTCCGATGATGTTATAGAAATTACCCCAACTGAATTTAAAAAGGCAAAAGAAAATAATAAAGGAAAGGGCATAAAAATAGAGAAATCTAATTCCAACCCCGATGAACTTTATATGTATCGTCAACCCCCGAAGTCCTTAAGTTGTAACAATGACCCGGGAACCTCTAAACCACCAGGTTTTTCTAAACCAATGTGGACAACGACGGCTCGTATTAGGGGAACATCATATATCCCTAGAAACTTGGCAAAACGAACCAAAACTGAAGAAGAAGAAACGAGCGAGTCGGAATAAGATAGTTGTATTCGTGTGGTGTAATATATGGAATATAGTGTTCTTATGCTTTATGATATATGTAAAAATTGCTTGTATTAATAAGTATTTTTTTTTTATGAATCTAACTCTTGTCTATTTTACAGTTTAAAAACACAAAATGGATAGACAACCCAATATTTTAAGAGACCTACCCGGAGACATGATTGATGAAATCTTGTCTAGAGTCGGCCAGAATTCTTCAGCACAACTATTTAAGGCGAGATCAGTTTGTAAGACATTCGAAGAACGTTCCAAGAATGTCTTGGTTTATAAGAGACTTTCGTTTGAAAGATGGGGGATATCACATTGGGAAACCCATAAGTTACGATGTGTTTACTTTGACGCATATATTGCGGGGAACCCAAATGCTATTTTACGCAACGGGTTAAGAAATTATTTTGACTCAATATATCCGAATATTGGACTTCGTGATTTAGAAAAAGCGGCTAACATGCAACATAAAGAAGCATGTTATGCTTACGGATTAGTAATGTTCGCTTCTCACCAAAGTGAGAACAAGAACATCGGGCTACAACTATTAAACAAAACGTTTCCACAAGTGACGGAGTCGGTAATTGGGGTAAGAAATGAGGTTTTTAGATTATTACGGGACTGTTGGACATTACGTAACCCTCGTCCCTTTGATGACGTTACAACACGCTGTCTTATCAACGGCCATAACGGTTATGTTGCACAAGACCAAGGATGGGAAGTAGTCCTAGTAAAACCAGAATGCATGACTTGTTTCTGGACGTATGAATTACGTGTCTTTATTGCCTTTGCTGAACGACTTGTGTACTAGCTAGAATTGTCTTCACAACTATCTTGTATCAAAGTTATTGTGTGCTATATTTCATGCTTTATGTAAAATAAGAGGTATTGTAAGTTTGTAAAATATTGTATAAAAGTTTGAACGCGAAATATTATTATAATCAGTTTTTCATATAGAATTGTAGTAGTTGAATTGTATATTAGCTACTAAGTATGAACTTAACGGGTAGGTACTACCCGAATTTAAACTTATAAAACGCTAATATGAAGAAAAAGCTTTTATAAATGAGTTCATATTATGCTACGAAATACTATTAACTACTCTTAATATTCTGTATGATTAACTTGTTCCATTTAACTATTTTGAAGGAAATGGCACCGACTACTCGACACACCGTGAATATGAATGAAGAGGAATTCCGTACTTTTCTAGCTTCAAACATAGCCGCAGTACAGGCTGCGCTACATACCAACAATAACCTTGGATCTAGCAGTACAGGAAATCGTGTAGGATGCACCTACAAAGAATTCACTGCCTGCAAACCTTTGGAATTTGATGGAACCGAAGGACCGATCGGATTGAAACGGTGGACCGAGAAGGTTGAATCGGTTTTCGCCATAAGTAAGTGTACTGAAGAGGACAAAGTGAAGTACGCTACGCATACCTTCACAGGTTCTGCATTAACATGGTGGAATACCTATCTAGAGCAAGTGGGACAAGATGATGCGTACGCACTACCGTGGTCAGCATTCAAGCACTTGATGAACGAGAAGTACCGTCCCAGAACCGAGGTCAATAAGCTCAAGACAGAACTTAGAGGGTTACGAACCCAAGGATTTGATATTACCACGTACGAAAGACGATTCACAGAATTGTGCCTATTGTGTCCGGGAGCATTCGAAGATGAGGAAGAGAAGATCGACGCGTTTGTGAAAGGATTACCGGAAAGAATCCAAGAAGATATAAGTTCACACGAGCCCGCCTCCATACAACAGGCATGTAGAATGGCTCACAAACTAGTGAACCAGATTGAAGAAAGAATTAAAGAACAGACTGCTGAAGAGGCCAATGTGAAGCAAGTCAAAAGAAAGTGGGAGGAAAACGGTGATAAGAATCACCAATACAACAACAACAGCAATTACAACAATAATCGCAACAATTATCCCAACAATCGCAACATCAATCGCAACTACAACAAACGGCCCAACAACAACAACAACAACAACAACAACAACAACAACAGCAACTACAACAATCATCCCAACAACAATAATAACCGCAACAACAACAACAATCAGAAGCAACTATGCCAAAGGTGTGAAAAGAATCACTCGGGGTTCTGCACCAAATTTTGCAACAAGTGTAAAAGAAATGGTCATAGCGCGGCGAAGTGTGAGGTCTACGGACCAGGGGTTAATAGAACGATAGGAACAAATGGTGTCGGAACGAGTAATGGCGGAGCAAGTAGTGTCGGAGCAAGTTATGCCAATGTAGTTTGTTATAAATGTGGAAAACCAGGCCACATTATTAGAAATTGCCCGAACCAGGAGAACACGAATGGACAAGGCCGTGGAAGAGTTTTCAATATTAATGCGGTAGAGGCACAGGAAGACCCGGAGCTTGTTACGGGTACGTTTCTTATTGACAATAAATCTGCTTACGTTTTATTTGATTCGGGTGCGGATAGAAGCTATATGAGTAGAGATTTTTGTGCTAAATTAAGTTGTCCATTGACGCCTTTGGATAGTAAATTTTTACTCGAATTAGCAAATGGTAAATTAATTTCAGCAGATAATATATGTCGGAATCGAGAAATTAAACTGGTTAGCGAAACATTTAAGATTGATTTGATACCAGTAGAGTTAGGGAGTTTTGATGTGATAATCGGTATGGACTGGTTGAAAGAAGTGAAAGCGGAGATCGTTTGTTACAAAAATGCAATTCGCATTATACGAGAAAAAGGAAAACCCTTAATGGTGTACGGAGAAAAGGGCAACACGAAGCTACATCTTATTAGTAATTTGAAGGCACAAAAACTAATAAGAAAAGGTTGCTATGCTGTTCTAGCACACGTCGAGAAAGTACAAACTGAAGAAAAGAGCATCAATGATGTTCCCATTGCAAAAGAATTTCCCGATGTATTTCTGAAAGAATTACCGGGATTACCCCCACATCGATCCGTTGAATTTCAAATAGATCTTGTACCAGGAGCTGCACCAATAGCTCGTGCTCCTTACAGACTCGCACCCAGCGAGATGAAAGAACTGCAAAGCCAATTACAAGAACTTTTAGAGCGTGGTTTCATTCGACCAAGCACATCACCGTGGGGAGCTCCTGTTTTGTTTGTCAAGAAGAAAGATGGTACATTCAGGTTGTGTATCGACTACCGAGAGTTGAACAAACTTACCATCAAGAACCGCTACCCACTACCGAGAATCGACGACTTATTTGATCAACTACAAGGCTCGTCTGTTTATTCAAAGATTGACTTACGTTCCGGGTATCATCAAATGCGGGTGAAAGAAGATGATATTCCAAAGACTGCTTTCAGAACACGTTACGGTCATTACGAGTTTATGGTCATGCCGTTTGGTTTAACTAATGCACCAGCTGTGTTCATGGACCTTATGAACCGAGTGTGTGGACCATACCTTGACAAGTTTGTCATTGTTTTCATTGATGACATACTTATTTACTCAAAGAATGACCAAGAACACGGTGAACATTTGAGAAAGGTGTTAGAAGTATTGAGGAAGGAAGAATTGTACGCTAAGTTTTCAAAGTGTGCATTTTGGTTGGAAGAAGTTCAATTCCTCGGTCACATAGTGAACAAAGAAGGTATTAAGGTGGATCCGGCAAAGATAGAAACTGTTGAAAAGTGGGAAACCCCGAAAACTCCGAAACACATACGCCAGTTTTTAGGACTAGCTGGTTACTACAGAAGGTTCATCCAAGACTTTTCCAGAATAGCAAAACCCTTGACTGCATTAACGCATAAAGGGAAGAAATTTTAATGGAATGATGAACAAGAGAAAGCGTTTCAGTTATTGAAGAAAAAGCTAACTACGGCACCTATATTGTCATTGCCTGAAGGGAATGATGATTTTGTGATTTATTGTGATGCATCAAAGCAAGGTCTCGGTTGTGTATTAATGCAACGAACGAAGGTGATTGCTTATGCGTCTAGACAATTGAAGATTCACGAACAAAATTATACGACGCATGATTTGGAATTAGGCGCGGTTGTTTTTGCATTAAAGACTTGGAGGCACTACTTATATGGGGTCAAAAGTATTATATATACCGACCACAAAAGTCTTCAACACATATTTAATCAGAAACAACTGAATATGAGGCAGCGTAGGTGGATTGAATTATTGAATGATTACGATTTTGAGATTCGTTACCACCCGGGGAAGGCAAATGTGGTAGCCGATGCCTTGAGCAGGAAGGATAGAGAACCCATTCGAGTAAAATCTATGAATATAATGATTCATAATAACATTACTACTCAAATAAAGGAGGCGCAACAAGGAGTTTTAAAAGAGGGAAATTTAAAGGATGAAATACCCAAAGGATCGGAGAAGCATCTTAATATTCAGGAAGACGGAACCCGGTATAGGGCTGAAAGGATTTGGGTACCAAAATTTGGAGATATGAGAGAAATGGTACTTAGAGAAGCTCATAAAACTAGATACTCAATACATCCTGGAACGGGGAAGATGTACAAGGATCTCAAGAAACATTTTTGGTGGCCGGGTATGAAAGCCGATGTTGCTAAATACGTAGGAGAATGTTTGACGTGTTCTAAGGTCAAAGCTGAACATCAGAAACCATCAGGTCTACTTCAACAACCCGAAATCCCGGAATGGAAATGGGAAAACATTACCATGGATTTCATCACTAAATTGCCAAGGACTGCAAGTGGTTTTGATACTATTTGGGTAATAGTTGATCGTCTCACCAAATCAGCACACTTCCTACCAATAAGAGAAGATGACAAGATGGAGAAGTTAGCACGACTGTATTTGAAGGAAGTCGTCTCCAGACATGGAATACCAATCTCTATTATCTCTGATAGGGATGGCAGATTTATTTCAAGATTCTGGCAGACATTACAGCAAGCATTAGGAACTCGTCTAGACATGAGTACTGCCTATCATCCACAAACTGATGGGCAGAGCGAAAGGACGATACAAACGCTTGAAGACATGCTACGAGCATGTGTTATTGATTTCGGAAATAGTTGGGATCGACATCTACCGTTAGCAGAATTTTCCTACAACAACAGCTACCATTCAAGCATTGAGATGGCGCCGTTTGAAGCACTTTATGGTAGAAAGTGCAGGTCTCCGATTTGTTGGAGTGAGGTGGGGGATAGACAGATTACGGGTCCGGAGATTATACAAGAAACTACCGAGAAGATCATCCAAATTCAACAACGGTTGAAAACCGCCCAAAGTCGACAAAAGAGCTACGCTGACATTAAAAGAAAAGATATAGAATTTGAAATTGGAGAGATGGTCATGCTTAAAGTTTCACCTTGGAAAGGCGTTGTTCGATTTGGTAAACGAGGGAAATTAAATCCAAGGTATATTGGACCATTCAAGATTATTGATCGTGTCGGACCAGTAGCTTACCGACTTGAGTTACCTCAACAACTCGCGGCTGTACATAACACTTTCCACGTCTCGAATTTGAAGAAATGTTTTGCTAAAGAAGATTTCACTATTCCGTTAGATGAAATCCAAATCAACGAAAAACTCCAATTCATCGAAGAACCCGTCGAAATAATGGATCGTGAGGTTAAAAGACTTAAGCAAAACAAGATACCAATTGTTAAGGTTCGATGGAATGCTCGTAGAGGACCCGAGTTCACCTGGGAGCGTGAAGATCAGATGAAGAAGAAATACCCGCATCTATTTCCAGAAGATTCGTCAACACCTTCAACAGCTTAAAATTTCGGGACGAAATTTATTTAACGGGTAGGTACTGTAGTGACCCGAACTTTTCCATGTTTATATATATTAATTGAGATTGATATTTACATGATTAAATGTTTCCAACATGTTAAGCAATCAAACTTGTTAAGACTTGATTAATTGAAATAGGTTTCATATAGACAATTGACCACCCAAGTTGACCGGTGATTCACGAACGTTAAAACTTGTAAAAAAAAACTATATGATGACATATATATGGTTACATATATAGTTAACATGATATTATGATAAGTAAACATATCATTAATTATATTAACAATGAACTACATATGTAAAAACAAGACTACTAACTTAATGATTTTGAAACGAGACATATATGTAACGTTTATCGTTGTAACGACATTTAATGTATATATATCATATTAAGAGATATTCGTACATCATAATATCATGATAATATAATAATTTAAAATCTCTTTTGTTATTATAAACATTGGGTTAACAACATTTAACAAGATCGTTAACCTAAAGGTTTCAAAACAACACTTACATGTAACGACTAACGATGACTTAACGACTCAGTTAAAATGTATATACATGTAGTGTTTTAATATGTATTTATACACTTTTGAAAGACTTCAATACACTTATCAAAATACTTCTACTTAACAAAAATACTTACAATTACATTCTCGTTCAGTTTCATCAACAATTCTACTCGTATGCACCCGTATTCGTACTCGTACAATACACAGCTTTTAGATGTATGTACTATTGGTATATACACTCCAATGATCAGCTCTTAGCAGCCCATGTGAGTCACCTAACACATGTGGGAACCATCATTTGGCAACTAGCATGAAATATCTCATAAGATTACAAAAATATGAGTAATCATTCATGACTTATTTACATGAAAACAAAATTACATATCCTTTATATCTAATCCATACACCAACGACCAAAAACACCTACAAACACTTTCATTCTTCAATTTTCTTCATCTAATTGAACTCTCTCAAGTTCTATCTTCAAGTTCTAAGTGTTCTTCATAAATTCCAAAAGTTCTAGTTTCATAAAATCAAGAATACTTTCAAGTTTGCTAGCTCACTTCCAATCTTGTAAGGTGATCATCCAACCTCAAGAAATCTTTGTTTCTTACAGTAGGTTATCATTCTAATACAAGGTAAAAATCATATTCAAACTTTGGTTCAATTTCTATAACTATAACAATCTTATTTCAAGTGATGATCTTACTTGAACTTGTTTTCGTGTCATGATTTTGCTTCAAGAACTTTGAGCCATCCAAGGATCCATTGAAGCTAGATCCATTTTTCTCTTTTCCAGTAGGTTCATCCAAGGAACTTAAGGTAGTAATGATGTTCATAACATCATTCGATTCATACATATAAAGCTATCTTATTCGAAGGTTTAAACTTGTAATCACTAGAACATAGTTTAGTTAATTCTAAACTTGTTCGTAAACAAAAGTTAATCCTTCTAACTTGACTTTTAAAATCAACTAAACACATGTTCTATATCTATATGATATGCTAACTTAATGATTTAAAACCTGGAAACACGAAAAACACCGTAAAACCGGATTTACGCCGTCGTAGTAACACCGCGGGCTGTTTTGGGTTAGTTAATTAAAAACTATGATAAACTTTGATTTAAAAGTTGTTATTCTGAGAAAATGATTTTTATTATGAACATGAAACTATATCCAAAAATTATGGTTAAACTCAAAGTGGAAGTATGTTTTCTAAAATGGTCATCTAGACGTCGTTCTTTCGACTGAAATGACTACCTTTACAAAAACGACTTGTAACTTATTTTTCCGACTAGAAACCTATACTTTTTTTGTTTAGATTCATAAAATAGAGTTCAATATGAAACCATAGCAATTTGATTCACTCAAAACGGATTTAAAATGAAGAAGTTATGGGTAAAACAAGATTGGATAATTTTTCTCATTTTAGCTACGTGAAAATTGGTAACAAATCTATTCCAACCATAACTTAATCAACTTGTATTATATATTATGTAATCTTGAGATACCATAGACACGTATACAATGTTTCGACCTATCATGTCGACACATCTATATATATTTCGGAACAACCATAGACACTCTATATGTGAATGTTGGAGTTAGCTATACAGGGTTGAGGTTGATTCCAAAATATATATAGTTTGAGTTGTGATCAATACTGAGATACGTATACACTGGGTCGTGGATTGATTCAAGATAATATTTATCGATTTATTTCTGTACATCTAACTGTGGACAACTAGTTGTAGGTTACTAACGAGGACAGCTGACTTAATAAACTTAAAACATCAAAATATATTAAAAGTGTTGTAAATATATTTTGAACATACTTTGATATATATGTATATATTGTTATAGGTTCGTGAATCAACCAGTGGCCAAGTCTTACTTCCCGACGAAGTAAAAATCTGTGAAAGTGAGTTATAGTCCCACTTTTAAAATCTAATATTTTTGGGATGAGAATACATGCAGGTTTTATAAATGATTTACAAAATAGACACAAGTACGTGAAACTACATTCTATGGTTGAATTATCGAAATCGAATATGCCCCTTTTTATTAAGTCTGGTAATCTAAGAATTAGGGAACAGACACCCTAATTGACGCGAATCCTAAAGATAGATCTATTGGGCCTAACAAACCCCATCCAAAGTACCGGATGCTTTAGTACTTCGAAATTTATATCATATCCGAAGGGTGTCCCGGAATGATGGGGATATTCTTATATATGCATCTTGTTATTGTCGGTTACCAGGTGTTCACCATATGAATGATTTTTATCTCTATGTATGGGATGTGTATTTAAATATGAAATCTTGTGGTCTATTGTTACGATTTGATATATATAGGTTAAACCTATAACTCACCAACATTTTTGTTGACGTTTTAAGCATGTTTATTCTCAGGTGATTATTAAGAGCTTCCGCTGTCGCATACTTAAATAAGGACAAGATTTGGAGTCCATGCTTGTATGATATTGTGTAAAAACTGCATTCAAGAAACTTATTTTGTTGTAACATATTTGTATTGTAAACCATTATGTAATGGTCGTGTGTAAACAGGATATTTTAGATTATCATTATTTGATAATCTACGTAAAGCTTTTTAAACCTTTATTGATGAAATAAAGGTTATGGTTTGTTTAAAAATGAATGCAGTCTTTGAAAAACGTCTCATATAGAGGTCAAAACCTCGCAACGAAATCAATTAATATGGAACGTTTTTAATCAATAAGAACGGGACATTTCAGATTTGTGGTAGAGTACAATTTCGAATAAATTGTACTTATGGTTTGGATTTGAATCATCACCGAGGTGGTAAAGTGGTAAATCTCGTTGAGAGGTAATGGACGTGTTTGGCGAGCAAGGTGAAATCCTCCGGTTAAGGGAGGTGTGTGTCGGGTTCTCTTGTGGAGAATTATTGTTTGGTACCTATGTTTGGTATAGGTGGTTCTTGCTCGATTATGGTATGGTTGTTTGATGAAGCATGATCTTTAGGGTCCGCTGACTTCATCATGGGAATACGTGATTGGTGGAGCATGACTTTCGGGGTCCGCTGACTTCATCATGACCGTGGTGTTATATCGGTGAAGCATGATCTTCGGGGTCCGCTGACTTCATCCGGTGTTGTGATCGGTGAAGCATGATCTTCGGGTCCGCTGACTTCATCCGGTGTTGTGATCGGTGAAGCATGATCTTCGGGTCCGCTGACTTCATCCGGTGTTGTGATTGGTGGGGCATGACCTTCGGGGTCCGCTGACTTCATCAAGGGAGTAGTGTTATGTCGGTATGGTGTAACACTATCGGGAAATGCGAAGTACCGGTGGGAAATGCGAGTACCATTCCTATGTTAAGATTGTGAATCGCGTGTGGTTTCGGATTCACGATGACGCGTGTGGTTTCGGTCATCTTAACTAAATGAATCTCGTGTAGTTCGGATTCATGGTGACTCGTGTAGTTCGGTCATCTTATTGAGGTAGTAATCTCGTGTGGTTTCGGATTACTAAGGCTCGTGTAGTTCTGCCAACCTCGATGTTGTGGAAGTGAATCTCGTGTAGTTCGGATTCACAAATGAATCGTGTGGTTTCGGTCATTGTATTGAGGAGTGAGTCTCGTGTAGTTTAGATTCACAATTGACTCGTGTAGTTCGGTCATTCCTCCGGGATAGTGACTCTCGTGTAGTTCGGATTCACTATGGCGCGTGTAGTTCGGCCATTCCCGATTGTTGTTGTGGTGAAGGTAGTGAGTCGCGTGTAGTTCGGATTCACTAGGGCGCATGTGTTTTCGGCCAGCCTTCGTGTCGTGTGATCTATTGGTTGTTTGATACACCAATGGTAGGGTCGTAAGGACCATGTTCCAGGAACTATCGGTCGTTTTATACGTCGATGGTGGGGTCGTGAGGACCATGTTGTGGGATTAGTGAGGCGATAGCCGTGTTTCGCTCACATGTTTGTTACGGGTGTGACGATGGTTGATTTCGTACACCTTGGGTTTTGCGTTTCCATCGTCATTTTGGGCGCTATCGGTTCTAGCCGTTGGATTATGATGTTACGGTAGTTGCGTATTGGTCGTATTGCGCACTACAAGGGATGTCTATTTAGTGGTGTTATCCGTAAGGATTCGTTTGGATCGGTCTTCATCGGTTCGGGTTGTTGACCTTAGGTTGGGACTTGGGTGCTTTTAGCGTTGTACTCGGTAATAGTACGCTAAGGGATTTATATCTCGGTACGAGATTGGTTGAGTTTTCCCGATGTTAGGGAAGGAGCATGGTTTTAGTGCACGGATTGTGGATTTGAGAAAATCGCGGATGACGATTTTAGTGTTAAAGGTGCTTCAATGAGAATAGTTGCCTAGGAAAGTCGGGTTGGAACTTATGTTTAGGACCGTAAGTGGGGTCCGTTTGGTTAAGTGACGAGGATCACGAGGACGTGATCGAGTTTAAGTGGGGGAGAGTTGTAAGACCCGAATATTTATTTTGTATACTTGTTTATAAAAGACATACGAGAACGGGCTTCGTTTAATATTTATATTTAGTTAAAAAGAAAAAGAACCTGAAACTGACTACTTGCGCGCCGCGCGGGTCTGGTGCGCGCCGCGACGATTGCTGCAGACAGAACCCTCTTTATTTTTAATTGCTTTAATGAGGGGTAAAAGGGTAAAATCACATGGGGCCGGATTTGTGAGGCTTATGAGCTAGTTTGGATCAGTTTTGGATCCCATTCACATCCACTCATCATCTTCATCCATTCTTAGAGAGAGGGAGAGGTCTAGAGTGAGATTTGAGGTTTTGGTGAAGAAGAAGCTCGAATCGTTCAAAGTCTCGGGTTTTAAAGTTGTTCCTTTCGTTCCTAGCTACGTTGTGGTGGTATTGGTAAGCTCAAACTCCGAATTTCATTTATTTGATTTGATATTCAAGTTAGGGTTTTGAGTTAAATTGTTGTGTAACCCTTTTAGGTGATGAAATGGGTTTATGGTGACTAGTTAATCTTGTCACTTGGCGGGTTTTGGGTTGGATGACGATTTGGCCTTGATTAGGCTTTGGTTTGGAGTTTAATCACTAGGTATAGTGATTATTGAAGTATTGGAACCCATTTAGGGTATTATGGTTGACTAATTGTGACTTTGGGTCAAATTAGGGTTCGGTGGTAATTATGACCCAATTGGCGATTTAATGATGTTTATAAACTTAAAATGGATTAAGTTGAAGTATAGAACCGAGTTAAATGTGTTTAGGTGTCAAAACTTGTAAAGGATGAGATTTTGACCTTTATGGGTCAAAATTAGGGTTTAAGTGTCAAAATGGGTATGACACGTGTTTAACACTTGAGTTTGGGTTTAATTGGCGTATTAGGACCATTCTCACTTGTGTTAGTGATTATTGGTTAGTTTGGGCACGGTTTGTGCTTAGAAGTGCATTTGGGTCGAAATTGCACTAAGTGACGAATTGGGTTGATTTGTAAATCCACTCTAAGTATATTGTTGTAATTGTGATAATGGAATAGGTACTTTCCATTGGTGAGTTGCGGATTTACTTGGAAGCATTCTTCAAGACTTCAAGGTGAGTGATATTATCCTATGTACATATGTATGTGTAGGATGGGTGCGGGTCGGGTGGAGTGATTCTCGGCTATAGAGCTCACTTCACATGTAGGTGGACTTGATGGACATTTGCATGAGTCCAATTGGCACGGTTGTGCATTTTGGTTGACCATCTTTGGCGAAGTACGCGTTCGCGTGTACACTATCACACGTGATTGTGATGTGGATGATATAACCCTAATGGCGAAGGGTTTTGAGTTGGAGAAGTGAATCGCGTGTAGTTCGGATTCACGATGACGCGTGTAGTTCGGTAATCTTATCAAAATGAATCTCGTGTAGTTCGGATTCATGGTGACTCGTGTAGTTCGGTCATCTTATCAAAATGAATCTCGTGTAGTTCGGATTCATGGTGACTCGTGTAGTTCGGTCATCTTATTGAGGTAGTAATCTCGTGTGGTTTCGGATTACTAAGGCTCATGTAGTTCGGCCAACCTCGATGTTGTGAAGATAATAATCTCGTGTGGTTTCGGATTACTAAGGCTCGTGTAGTTCGGCCAATCTTCATTGTGGTATTTGGTTCTCGGTATTGGGTTAAGGCGTTAACCTTGTTCGTTTATATTGTTATATATTAATGTATTGTTGTGTTGTAGCTAACCCTCCGGGTGTAGCTATTTGGTGTTGTTCACATCGTCGTTGGTGAACTTATATTGTTGTTGTATCTTTAGCTCGTTGCTTAGAGATCGTACGGTATGCTTAGTGTAATGCTTTATATATGGATGCCTCGGTATGCAGTAATTGTTATTTTGTGGCGTGTCCATTTTATACATATATATGTATGTAGTATATTATCATTCACTAAGCGTTAGCTTACCCTCTCGTTGTTGACTCTTTTTATAGATTGCATGCGGATGGTGGCTCGGGTAAGCACGAGGATTAGAGGACTTGCATAGTTTGCGTAGAAGGCTTGCTTTTGGATTTATTAGGATTGGGTAGCGTATCCCCAATCGCCATGCTCGGCTTTGTTTTGTATTAAAAGTCGTATGGTCAAAAATTGTATTTTGGTACTTAAGGGGTAATTTGGGTCAATGTGGGCCCCGCTTCGTAAACATAATTTTATTAATAGAACGTGCTAGTTTTTATATATGGAACATGGGGTTAAAAGCGTTACGCCTAAATATGTCGGGAACTAGTCAAACATTTTCGCATTTAAAGACTTTCCGGACAGTCAGGTTTGGCGCGCCGCGCGGCCTATATGGCGCGCCGCGCCAGGTGGCAGTTCAGCAAAAAAAAATTTATTTTGTATTTTCACGTGGTTTGTTCGCGGGTTGGTTTGGGTTGTTACATATGATTCCTCAGAAAATCAATGTCTGTTCTTGTCACTTCACTTTTTGTGCAATATGTATATATAGGGGACTGTGTGTTCCTGGACGAGGGCGTGCGAGTTGAGTCACTAGTCGAACTTTGTTCTAGACTACTGTGTGCCAATATACTCCATTCCCGACCGGAATTGTAACATCCCGCGTTTTTCCGTTAAATTTATTTTTAACACCGTCTTTTTTTTTTAAAATAATATCTTTCGCTATTTAAATTCCCAATTTCCGTTGACTAACGTTTATAATATTCTCGTTATTTAATTATAACATCACTCGTCTACTCGAGCGTTTTTTTTTAAAATATTCGTTTGGTTAAATCCCGCACCCGCTTCTAAACTCGAGGGACTAAAATTGACACGGGGCAAACTAGTTGACTAGGTCAACTAGTCCACCCCAATCACCACCATTCAATCCCTCCATCTCTCTCTCTTTCTTTTTTTTTTTTCTCTCAAGAACACAAACATAATTCATCATCTAAATTCGGATCGGGAAGCAAACTTCAAAACAAATTACATATTCGTGATCCTCTCATCATCCTCTTCGATTTGGTACCAATTTCATCCATTTTGGGTAACATTTCTAAAACACTAAATTTCTCTAAATTCGTTTTATATACTTGAAATTGTGTTAGTTAGTGTCTATGGCTCGTGTGTAACATGAATATATGTTTTGTTTGCTCGATTTGTGGTTTGGAGTAACTAGTTTGAGTTTTTGAAATGGGTTTGCTTAATCCTTGATTTTGGATGAGTTAATGTTGTTAGATTGTTAAAGTGCATGTTTTAATTGTGTTACTAGTATCATTAGCTTCATTTTGATGTGTAGGTTGATTAAGAAAACTTCAAAAACCCGATTAATGATTTCTTTTGATGTTTGACTAGGGTTTGATAGTTCTTGACATGAACTTTTGGATGCTTAAATGCCATGGAATGTTAATTGTTAGTGTTTAGTAGTAATGTATGCTTCATTACCTTCGAAACGGCATATCATATGTGTGAATTGGATTCCCGAAACTTAAAATGCAATTGATGAACTTGAAACTTTGAAAATGGACTTTTAAATGATCACTTGACGAGAAATCGGTTATGGAAAATGTTGTTTTTGTTTGATGAAACATGTTTAGTTGTGTTCCTTGTCAAAAGAGCTTTCCAACGGTATAAGATACGCTTTCTAATTGTTTACGGTTTGAGTTTTGCGTTTGTTTGAAATTTTACCAAGCCTTGAACAAGTGAAACAGGCCTGGGACCAGGCCACGGCCATTGTCGCGGCGCGACAGGCCTGGCCGCGGCGCGACATAAGCCGCGTCCAGATTCTGTTTCCCTTGACCTTTTTACTAAAAATGTTTGACATGTTCTAGACCTCCAATTTACATGCAACTTGTTTTAACATGCTTATATATGAATAACTAGCATAGAAAAATAGTTCGGGACCCGACCCGAACGTGTTGACTTTTTCGTTGACTTTGACCAAGTTTGACTTTTAGTCAAACTTAACCAAACTTTTATACAATCGTTCTAACATGCTTTTATACTTGATTCTTGCATGAAACTTGACAACGTGATTCACATGCTATACTTAATCGAGTCGTAACGAGCCATAGGACTAATTGAACGCATTTCACCCGACCTTGTGTCGTAACCGGTTAATTGATATAACTTACTTGTTTAGGTCAAGGCTAAGCAACTTTCATGCACACGTTTACTTGTTGAAGTACTTTTATACTCGTGCACTCGAGGTGAGATCATAGTCCCACCTTTTCAACAACTTTTTATACTTTTAAATTGTGGGCTGAGAAACATATACTTTGTTACATTTTGTACTACTTGCTTTTATACTTTGAACACAAGTACAAGGAAACAAACATTCCACAGCGAGTTAGAACAAAAATCCTCAATTCGATTATCATTAGTTACACTTGCAGGGTGTAAGCGAGAACTTATATTGTGTGGCCATACGGGTTTGACAAACCCTCATTTCGGACGGTTCGCTACCGTCTACGGATGAAATATATTTTCGAGAATCAGTGTTTGTTCTAGCACTAAGTGATGGGGTATACAATGGGAGGAAACGTTAAGTCTTGATAATTGGGTGCTCGCGAACCAACTTTTGGAATGCAACTTTTGGATGATCAATTTATGGAAATACTAAATCTTGTGGTTCAAAATATAACATTTACTAATACACCTATGATTTCACCAACGTTTTTCGTTGACAGTTTTCTATATGTTTCTCAGGTTCATACATGGCTATTTGATACATGCTTCCGCGTACATTCATACTTGCTTGGGGTCAAGCATACATGCATACACTCTGATTTCTTGCTTGGAGTCATGCATACATACATGCATACGCTAGTGATAGCATCTTTTGGATTCAAACATATTGTTTACATACTTACGCTATTTATAGCAACTGTGATTTTAAACTAATTATGTCGCAAGATATTTCATTTGTACTTTACTACTTTTGTAAACTTAAACTTGTTGTCGATCCGTTTGGTGAACTAAACTTTGCAAGTCATGCACGTTTCAAATGAATGCGACATAATTTTGGTCAAACGCGTCTCATATAGAGACTATGACCACGCAACGGGACCTAAGTAGCGGCGCCGTCAATGACGATTTGGTCGGGTCGCTACAGGAATTACCCCTTCTCCTCGGTGGGGAGTTCGTTTTTGGCTAAAAAAAGCCTAAAAGCGGGCGAGGATCCCGGAGCATCGACGTTCGAGAAGCTAAAGCCCACCACACGTTGTGCTGTAGGTTTCGTGAATGTGGGTTTGGTTTCGTGAATGTGTGTTGTGGATGATGCTCGTTAATATTTGTGGCCATGTCATGTTGCTTGTTGATCTTGGCTCAGCTTTGATCATCGTTTTAAGATTAACGGGTCTCCTCATTTGGCTTGCACAGTCAGTCTGATTGTATTGCTTATTCTTCTTTGAATGCTGCGTTACGATTGGATTGTGAGTGTGACCAACGAGATGACGTGACTTGTTAGGCTTGAAACGTGTGCTTGCGATATGGAACGGTTGCGTTTATTGATGTGTTTTGTTTCACAGCGATTTACGGTTTTTCGCATCGTTCGGTGCATCTTGGGGTCATTTTGGCTAGTGGCGGCTTTTCTTGCATTTGAGCTTGGATGGTGGCTACTAGTTGGCGTGGTTTCGGGGATGTCTTACCGTAAAGGTGCATGAGTGATGTTTGGTTTGTTACGGGTGGTTGGCTCCTTGCTTGCGCAACCAACTTCCACCTGGCATTCCTCTTCACTTTTGCTTCATTGCCTCGATGGCACTGATTGCACGTTGGGTTTTCTATGTTGCATGCCTAATTGATGGTATCGTGTGACGAATCTATTGTTTTTGTCGTCTTTTGTCGCACATGCGATGTGAGATGAATCATAAAGCAGCCTTTGTGATCCACTCTTTCGATGCACTTGCATTGATTTTGTGGCTCATTGAGTGATTGCTTGGTCTCATGGATATGGAACTTTTTGTGGGCATGTGATCTTTTATTAGATCATCGTTTTCCCAAGCAAAGCTATTTCAAATACGATTTCCTATCATGTTCAAACGAACGTGGTAGGGATTATCGAATATGAATGCTACCTGGTTGATCCTGCCAGTAGTCATATGCTTGTCTCAAAGATTAAGCCATGCATGTGTAAGTATGAACAAATTCAGACTGTGAAACTGCGAATGGCTCATTAAATCAGTTATAGTTTGTTTGATGGTATCTGCTACTCGGATAACCGTAGTAATTCTAGAGCTAATACGTGCAACAAACCCCGACTTCTGGAAGGGATGCATTTATTAGATAAAAGGTCGACACTGTGATGACCCGGGAATTTTCGATCAAATTTAAACTTTAATCTTTATATGTATCCGACACGATAAGCAAATCTGTAATGATTGAGTCTCGAAAGTTTTGAAATTATATTCATTTAATTAAATACCCTTTGACCATGCCAAACGATTCACGAACAATTATGTGTAAATAAATATTTATGTATATATACATGTGTGCTTATTAGATTGACATATATTATAAAACATTGAATGGATTAGTTGATATGAATATAAGCTATGAGATCTATTTTATGAATTTAGAAATGTTATCAAGGTATTGAATTAATAATACTTTATACGAACGTATTTGTTCGATGTAAGTTTATCGACGAGATTAAAAGATAATATCAAATGATTGAATTATCAGATACATTGAATTAGGATGAAGAGTCTCTGTTATGAGGTCCACTTTGAATTAGGAAACCCTTACTTTTAACGGTATTCGGAATATTTGGAAAAGTGATTGTATATAAGAACAAAAGTTTTAATTATTGAGGATTAGACATAAGTTGGTGGAGGATTGAATTTCATAACCCTTGTTATTTGATTCAATTGATACTAAGGTATTTATTTAGAAAGTTTAAGAAAACTAAAATAAACGTTAACTAGTTAACCTTCCTATTATTTAGAGTGAAAGTGAAATTTTGGGAATATAGTTATATTATTTAGAAAGTTTAAGGAAAACAAACTAAACGTTGACGCATAAGGAAATTATATTTTTTTTTTATAAACGTTATAGGATATAATATTATAAACGATCTTCAAATATACTTTGAAATATAATTAAAATCTAAATATTTTATTAAAGTATTTCAAACCTATATATTATAAATATATTTCAATTTAGTCAAAAGACGTTTTGGTTTAAGTTAATGTTATTAAATATACTTCGATAACTAACGAGGGTATGAATTATAAAAGTAAATGACCAAAACACTCAAAAGATTAAGTTACACTTTGAGTGGGTTAGTTTTTAATTAATTTAAGTCTAGTTCATAATAAAGGTACATGTCACAAAACGTTTAATTTAAAATAAAATATTTTGTTAAACAACGAGTCACTGATTTATAAAAGTAAATGACCACAACACTCAATTTTATAAATTACATTTTTTATAAGGTAATTTATTGTTGAGTAAGTCTAATTTTTGTAAAAGGTACACGTCACGTAACGTAAAAGGCTAGTTTTCTAAACGTACGAAAGTGCGCCCGAAAAACCGAAAGTGGTACATGAGTCGTGAGACCACGACCGTGTCATTTTTATAAAAATTAAATTTTTACCATGAGCGTAAATATAATATAATATTTAATTAATTCTAAAGATTAAATATAATTTATATTAAATAAAATATAGTTTACGTGTTATGTGTGCAATGTATGTAAATATGAGTGTCGGCAAGTTTTATCTCTTTTTTTTTTTTTTTTTTTTTATTTTTTTTTATTTTATTTTATATGCTGGACAATGATGGGGTTAGGTAGGAAAAAAAAATGCTATAAGTTGAACGAAATTTGGTTCTAGTTCCATTCATATCAATTGATCGATATCTCTCTAATCTATATATTACTCTTATATTATTTATATTATTAAGATTAATATTATTATTATTATTATTATTAGTATTATTAGGAGTAATATTATTAGTATTATACATAAAATATTACGACGAGGTCATGAGCGGGTCATTTCAAGACAAGTTTTATGAGTAGGATAGGGCTAAGGAAATTATGAGTTATGGCTATGGAGGTGATGGGTATGGTTCATGGGTATGCCCGTGAGGTCAATTTAGTGTTTGTCATCTCCGTTGCGTCTACGTACCTTTCCTACAATATTGAACCTCAATATTGATACGTGAGCACTTATAACTTAACTTTTATTTATCAATAGTGTATCCCTGACTAGTGCTCGAGAAAATAAAATTATGCATGCTTGTATATTTGATATTGCCCCTAGATAGGTTATGTTGAATCTTAAAGGTTGTTATACTAGGGATGGGATAAGATATAAGATATGCATGTCGTTGGAAAGCTAGTGAGAAATTAAGAACTTTTCCTTTAGATGACAAAGGGATCTGATGGACGGATTAGAAGTTATAGCCAATTGAAATTTCGTAAAAATGATTATTATTATCGTCGTTAATATCGTTGATCTAATTTTTAATCTAATTGCCAATATTATTATTATTATTATAATTATTATTATTATTATTAAGAATTGTTATTTTTATAGTTATCATCGTTAAAGTTATAATTAGTATTATTATTATTATCACATAAAATAGTTATTAGTATATTCATTATTATAATATTCAATATTACTAGTATTATTAAAAGTACCGTTGGTATAAAAACTATCAGTTATTCAAAAATTATCAATTTAATAGAAATGTCATTGTTATTATAAAATATCATTATTATTATCATTTTGAATAAAAATTATTACTTTAAAGTTAATATTAAAAATATCGTAAATATTAAAGATATCATAATTAGAATTATCATTTTTCAATAACATCATTGTTAGTAAATATAAATATCGATTGTTATAATTACAAAACAATACGACTTTTAATTATTATTATCAATGCTATTTTATCAAATAAAATTATCTTAATAGAATCTATCACAATATTTTTATGATATTAAATGAACTTTATAAATTTTATTACTTAAGATATATAAAAGTATACTTTAATATAAAATTATATTTATTAATAAATGAATTATATTATTTACTCTATTAAATCTTTTAAATATTTTAAAAATATAAAACGACGATATTTAAATTATATAATAATCATTTATAAACTTTTGAAAATTATTTTGAGTCAAACTAATTTTCGTCGATCTTTGCATATTAGACTCGAGCATTAGGATTGTGGTACACTATGACTTAACTTAATTTATTAGACAAATATTGACAAATACATAAATATATATAAATAATTTAGGTTCGGGAATCCGAGGCCAACCCTACACTTGTTCAATGATGTTATATGTATTTTTACTACAAAATACAGTATGGTGAGTTTCATTTGCTCCCTTTTAAATGCTTTTGCAAAATATATTTTTGGGCTGAGAATACATGCGCAACTTTTATAACTGTTTTACGAAATTGACACAAGTACGTGAAACTACATTCTATGGTTGGATTATCGAAGTCGAATATGCCCCTTTTTATTAAGTCTGGTAATCTAAGAATTAGGGAACAGACACCCTAATTGACGCGAATCCTAAAGATAGATCTATCGGGCCCAACAAGCCCCATCCAAAGTACCGGATGTTTTAGTACTTCGAAATTTATATCATGTCCGAAGGAGGATCCCGGAATGATGGGGATATTCTTATATATGCATATTGTTAATGTCGGTTACCAGGTGTTCAATCCATATGAATGATATTTTTGTCTCTATGCATGGGACGTATGTTTATAAGAAATGGAAATCTGAAATCTTGTGGTCTATTAAAATGATGGAAATGATTGTTTAAGTTAAACTAATGAACTCACCAACCTTTTGGTTGACACTTTAAAGCATGTTTATTCTCAGGTACGAAAGAAATCTTTCGCTGTGCATTAGCTCATTTTAAAGATATTACTTGGAGTCATTCATGCCATATTTCAAAAGACGTTGCATTCGAGTCGTTGAGGTTCATTAGAGATTATTATTAAGTAAATGACAGATTAGGTCATTTATAGTTTGGATATTATGAAATGGTATGCATACCTGTCAACTTTCGATGTAAATGAAAGTTTGTCTTTTAAAACGAATGCAATGTTTGTAAAATGTATCATATAGAGGTCAAATACCTCGCGATGTAATCATATGTTATTGTATTCGTCCCTATGGATTGGGACGGGACGTCTCATGTGGTATCAGAGCGGTGGTCTTAGCGAACCAGGTCTTGCATTAGTGTGTCTTACTGTTAGTTGTTAAGATGCATTAGTGAGTCTGGACTTCGACCGTGTCTGCATGTCAAAAGTTTTGCTTATCATTTTATGTCGGAAATCATCTACTTATCATCCTTAGGAAATTATCTGCTTATCATCTTAAGTCTAGACGCGTTTTCCTGCATTTATTGCATAACAGCGTATAGACGAAATTCACATCTTAGCATATCTGCTAATTAATATCTTAGCGTATTTATTACTGTGAACTTTGACTAACATCTTTCAAAGATTCTCCGAAATCTATGGGATTTTGGTATTATATATACATATGTAAATTATGTACTGAGGAATACCAAATCTAAATTCTACAATCTATTTTATACCAAAATTCATTCCCTTGATCATACGAGATGGATCCCTCAACCAGTTCGAACTCCTCAGATTACGACAGCTATTCCGATATGGAGTTTCATTCGAGCTCTGACAACAGTGTGACCGGAATGAATCAACCAATCAGCCATCATCTATTCTGGATGAAATGGGGATGGGTTCGTAGCCTCCTCAATCATTGGCGACAAGAAGAAGGTGATCCCTTCCATCCACCACATTGCCCTCTTGGCAATGAACCTGAAGCACTTACCGGCGAACCTATTCGAGAAACAATTTTCTCTCTCATTTCCAGAGTATCTCGTCATGATTATATACTACACCAAATTCTAGATTATATCTATCCGCTCGTCCGAACTGCTGACCATCCCGGTGTGATAGAAGAAGTCAACGAGCTTCGTGCTCAGGTGGTGGCTTTGGAAAATACGGTGCGAAGGTTACAAACATTATCAGCAGCACCAGCAGCATAACCGGTACCGCCAGTAACATCCACATCGCAAACCTCAATACTCTAGACATCAGCAGCATCACCGGCATCAACGGTATCATCATCATTAACACCAACAGCACCATTACCATCATCAACAATCACATTCGCATCACACGCCTCAACATCATAATCTATACCTCGGATATCAACATCACACGCATCATAGATACCAAGGAGTACCAACAACAACAAACGATGAAGTATTGATTCATAACTTCATCTGAGGAATATTCTACGGCGATTATGTAATCTCTAAAGTCTTATAGATTATCTATTTCCACCCTAACCCTAAATCAGATGAGTGGACAGAGAGGATCGAGAGAAGAACCGAAACCCTAACAAGACTAGTGCGTAAGGTACAAGCTAGACTTGTTTTACCAACAGCATCAGCAGTACCAATAGCCTCACCAACACAGTCAATGCTGTTAACATTGTTAGAATCGTCAGCACCTCCAACCTCACAAGTTTCGCCAGTTTAAGAATCACTGTGGAAACCATTACGAATTAATAACGAGTATATTGTATCAATGAGTTATGAAGTATTAACTCAGTCTCTCCAAAGAATTTATATGTATATTATATATATATATATATATATATATATATATATATATATATATATAAATTTTTTTTTTACCATAATAAATCTTTATGTACTAAGCTATTATGTATGGAACTTAACTATCTGGTTAATTCATATTACTAATTTGCTATGATGTACTTTCTTCGTTAACAATTTAATCATTGTTAACTACAATCTCTACTTCAACTCAATGAATTTTATTTCATAATAAATCAAGTGTATCATTCAATAACATGTTTGATTATACACTTTCATCTTCGATATACCCGAAATTTACGGGAACACAATATTCGTACCTTGAGAAGTTAGCAAGAGTTCTATGAGCATCAGCATGATTCACTAAGGAAATACCAATAAATATTGAAGCATTGGTTACATTAGTGAAATACTCCGCAAAGATTATGTAATCTCTAATGTTTTAGAGAAAATTCATTTCTAATTCAATCCGAAAATCAAATGAGCTTAGTATGATATTAACTCATTGAATCTGTACTACATCTGAAGAAAATATACCCACCTATATTTTCATAAAGATTGTAATGAGAATTCTTGTTCAAAATATTATTTGTGAAAATTTTTAACGGGTAGGTAATACCCGAGAGATATATAAAATCACAATTAATATGTTACAGTCTTCAATTCTGATTCAATAATCATCAACTAAACCAATATACATTCTTCTATAAGAAATCAAAACAACCATACTCATTCGAATCTAAATACATATTCTGATTTTGGAAATTTCAGAATTCAACTCGAGATACAACCAAAATCATCACTCTTAGATCTTTACATTTTTCAAAGCTATACTTTGACTTCAAAACTGTGATAGAACATCACTTTTAATCGTAACACACAAGATGGATATGAAAATCATTCGGGAGTCAGGACAATTCCATCATTTGGATATTGACTATGACAATCTGCATTTAAAACCCTTCGAAATTCTGAAAGACACTTCAAACATTGAACAATCGAGATGGTGATCCAACCACACATTACCTGAAGTTTTGTACCTGAAAAGCTCTCGAAACCAAGGTCGTAGGTTGACACGTACCCACATCCAATTCTTTATCATTTATTAGCAAAAACAACCTTACAATTCCATTTCAAGTAGCCAGTTTTGTCACAGCTCCAGCAAGTCAACTTCGATTTTTCAGTCGGACCAGTCTTATTATAACCCCGATAGATACGTTGCCCTTTCGTCATTATTACTGGGGAACCTTTCATATTCCACCATATTACCACCAGCGTTTAATCATCTAAAACACGATTCTTCTGAACCCACCTCGGATTGATAACCAGAGATTCAGATATTATAGCATTAAATGCAGAGGAAACATAAAAATGGTAGATGGTTTAAACGGTCAAAAGTTTGATGATAAAAGATAGTGAGTTGGTAAAGCTCAGAAAAAGAAAGGATTTGGTACTGAAAAATGAATTGAGCAAAGTATGAAGGAAGCCGTGGACAAATCACAGAGACTGATTCTGCCTTCAAAGGATCCAAATGATTCAGTGCCTAATGAACTCGTTAGCAAACACCTTACTTCTTATTCTAAACCTTCACGGACAGATATTCTTCATCATCATCATATCTTAAATATTATAAGATATCTTCGTATCTCCCATTATACATATTCTTCATATTTCTGGAGATATCTTCACCACTATCCTTATCTGAGATCATTTATCTCTCGGTAATATCTGCAACATAAAAGAAACTGTGTTAGTTTCTAAATTCTGAAAAATTCAAATATGAATGTTTTGAAGTAGTGTTGGGAACTGATGCATGAGTTAGTATAATATAATGACACTTGATCAACGTCATTATATTAAAGTAATTCATGCTGAGTTTCTAATGGATGTGATGATTCACAGGACATACCGTCATCATGTACCATTTACACGACTCTTACATTCTACTTAATCTCTAAACATATCAAGGAACTATTTCTTGATGATTCGGTCTTTTTTAGGGTATTCTGGTAATTTAAAAAAATCAGGATTTACCATTACCCTTTCCTTCTTAGAACAATTACTATATTCCTTCTTAAATCCATACATATGAATTCCGGACCATTACAAGAGCTATTTAATCGCAAGAAGAAGAAACGAAAGGACAAAGCTTCGAAATGGAAATGTGGGGTATAAACCGCAGCAAATAGAAGAGAGCATTAACTATGGATGATGATGATTATAGAAGACAGAAGCAGGGACATCGAAATATCAGGGAAGATATAAAAATCTAACAACAACCCGAAAAATTACAAACCGTATATATCGATGCATATAGCAACGTAAAGACACGGGAGGACTAAAAATACTATAAACCCTAGGGTATAGTAAAAGTAAATAGATTCTTCTGGTGGCAGATTAAAAAGAAGAATGACGGATATGAACGTTAAGAGGATATCAAGGATCAGGATGGGATGGAGCATATTAACGAATGTTTTAAAGTATGAATTGAGGAAGAAAGAATAGAGGGTGTGAGTCGTAAGGAAATGAAGAAGGCGGATTTATAAGGAAATATCCGACATAACAATCGAAGCAGATTATCGCGTTCAACCAAAGAAGATCTAAATCTCCTTAATTACCGAAGAATCAAATCTTATTATGAAGATTTCTTCTAAATTCCTTAAATTCTGGAAATCAATCTTGACTACACCGCCGGTTAAGTCAAACCAGCATTTATTCATTTTCAATCCTATGTGATAGCTTCATTCGTAATCTTCACATAAATGAATTGTTTTATCCATATTACTTCATGATGATAAAACTCTATTTATCAACTCATATTCGTCATGAAAACATTCTTATAGTTAGCCATGAAGACCTCGATCAAATTTCGGGACGAAATTTCTTTTAACGGGTAGGTACTGTGATGACCCGGGAATTTTCGATCAAATTTAAACTTTAATCTTTATATGTATCCGACACGATAAGCAAATCTGTAATGATTGAGTCTCGAAAGTTTTGAAATTATATTCATTTAATTAAATACCCTTTGACCATGCCAAACGATTCACGAACAATTATGTGTAAATAAATATTTATGTATATATACATGTGTGCTTATTAGATTGACATATATTATAAAACATTGAATGGATTAGTTGATATGAATATAAGCTATGAGATCTATTTTATGAATTTAGAAATGTTATCAAGGTATTGAATTAATAATACTTTATACGAACGTATTTGTTCGATGTAAGTTTATCGACGAGATTAAAAGATAATATCAAATGATTGAATTATCAGATACATTGAATTAGGATGAAGAGTCTCTGTTATGAGGTCCACTTTGAATTAGGAAACCCTTACTTTTAACGGTATTCGGAATATTTGGAAAAGTGATTGTATATAAGAACAAAAGTTTTAATTATTGAGGATTAGACATAAGTTGGTGGAGGATTGAATTTCATAACCCTTGTTATTTGATTCAATTGATACTAAGGTATTTATTTAGAAAGTTTAAGAAAACTAAAATAAACGTTAACTAGTTAACCTTCCTATTATTTAGAGTGAAAGTGAAATTTTGGGAATATAGTTATATTATTTAGAAAGTTTAAGGAAAACAAACTAAACGTTGACGCATAAGGAAATTATATTTTTTTTTTATAAACGTTATAGGATATAATATTATAAACGATCTTCAAATATACTTTGAAATATAATTAAAATCTAAATATTTTATTAAAGTATTTCAAACCTATATATTATAAATATATTTCAATTTAGTCAAAAGACGTTTTGGTTTAAGTTAATGTTATTAAATATACTTCGATAACTAACGAGGGTATGAATTATAAAAGTAAATGACCAAAACACTCAAAAGATTAAGTTACACTTTGAGTGGGTTAGTTTTTAATTAATTTAAGTCTAGTTCATAATAAAGGTACATGTCACAAAACGTTTAATTTAAAATAAAATATTTTGTTAAACAACGAGTCACTGATTTATAAAAGTAAATGACCACAACACTCAATTTTATAAATTACATTTTTTATAAGGTAATTTATTGTTGAGTAAGTCTAATTTTTGTAAAAGGTACACGTCACGTAACGTAAAAGGCTAGTTTTCTAAACGTACGAAAGTGCGCCCGAAAAACCGAAAGTGGTACATGAGTCGTGAGACCACGACCGTGTCATTTTTATAAAAATTAAATTTTTACCATGAGCGTAAATATAATATAATATTTAATTAATTCTAAAGATTAAATATAATTTATATTAAATA